>NC_135630.1:1508267-1615843 GCF_053574225.1 Canis aureus
ATAATTGTCTATACTTAAAATTTCGGGGGTATTTTTTTTTATTTCAAACAGGTGGTAATTGGGTATGTTATTTTTTTAAAGATTTATTCATTGGGACACTTCGGTGGCTGAGCAGCTAAGCATCTGCCTTCTGGCCCATGGCGTGATCCTGGAGTCCGAGGATGGAGTCCCACATCAGGCTTCCTGCATGGAGCCTGCTTCTCTGTCTGCCTGTGTCTCTGCCTCTCTCTGTGTGTGTCTCTCATAACAAATATATTTTTTTAAATATTTTATTTATTTATTTGAGAGATAGCGAGGGGGAGCAAAGGAGGGAAGAAAGGGAGAAGCAGGCTCCCCACTAAGCAGGGAGCCCGACATGGGGCTTGATCCCAGGACCCTAGGATCCCAACCCAAGGGCAGACACTTATCCAACTGAGCCACCCAGGTGCCCCTGGGTGTGATATTCTTGCATGGCCCATACATGCAGCACTTAACATCACCTCTAAACATTTCCCACACAGATAGAATATTACAGTATTATAGGAAGTTGGAGAAAATCACAAGTACTCATAGAATTTAAAGGTTGTTCAGAGATCCAGGATAAGGGATGTTGCTTCTCCACTGAGTATAATAGCATTTTAGATGGAGTTATCTCTAAAAGAGGCACTAGAGCAATATGCTTTGTGTTTCTTGCTCTAAAAATGGTTTAACATTGTTTTCATTTACTTTAAAAAATAAAAGATAAAGAAAGGAAAGCAAGCACTGGGAAATGCCTCTTTAAGGCTGTGGTTCAAATCAATAAAGCATCTCTATAGATAGCGAATACCATTTTTCCATCATTGATCTTTCTATTTGGAGATAACATTCTTGAAGATTAAATTGCAATAGTAAGCAGGTGTTACTGCAGATTTCGATAAACAACTGAAAACCTTCTCTATGCCTGCTTCTCTGAGATTCCACTTCCATTATCTTAAGAAATGCATAAAATAACATATGATAAAATCCAACACAGAGGCCACTCATTCTGGACTTGAATGCCATAAAACTAAGCAGATAAATAGTTTCAGTAAAATGTGTTATAAACTAGGTAAACCTAATTAAATTACTTCTCCAGTTCAAAATGATGATTGATCTGTGGTGGGATTACACATGGGTATGAAGCTCCCACCTGGGTATGTTCATGTTTTATGGTCTTTTAGACTTGGAAGCAAATGTTATTATATCTACTTTCCATAGCTTTCCCCTAATGTTAATGGATTGAGAAATGAAACATGCTTTCTTAACTTCTCTTGGGCTTTATGACTATGACTAGGCAACCAGCAATAGAAAACAGTGAGAAACAAATGGCAAAATCTCAAAATCAAGTCCTTTCTTAAGGTCAGCTATGGTGTATACACTGCCCTGCAGCTAATAATAATAATAATAATAATAATAATAATAATAATAATAATAAAAGAAGAAATAAAGACGTGTAACCTTATTGCTCTTAACTCTTTCCTCTGCTCTCCTTTCCTCTAGTCCTGTGTTCTTAAGAGATAGGTGACTGTTAATGTTAATCTTTTAGCAAGTACAAACATGAAGACTAACATTAGCATGAACTAATTTACTTGAATGTGACTTCCTTAAGGAGAGGGAATGTATCCTATTGGTATTTTGAACCTCCAGATGGAGAACAATGCTACCTTACATTAGTTGCTCAAGAACAAAATAATGCCATTTCACATATATTTGTAGCACACATCATACAGTTCTGCCAACTGTTCTGTCATGGAAAAGATAAAAAGTAGTGTCATGAACACAGAACTCTGGACCTTCCACAAAACATATGAGTCTTGGGATTGTATCCTGATCATTCCACATTGCTCTTTTGTAGAGGGTAGATATATCCATTTTTATCACTGGGTGTTGAAACATCTTGATTTTCAGGTGATACTGAGCAAGGGCAGGGAGAGATAGAGGGAGGGCCATGAAATCAGGCTTACAGAAATCACAAGGGTGCCGAGATGTAAAAAAACAGAGATAAGAAAATAGACCAGACCACAGGGTCCCAGAGGTGAGGGAGTATTTTTCTTTGGCAGCTATAATGCAATCAGAGAAAGTCACCAGACCACAAAGAAGTAAGTCATTAAGGGTGTTATCAATAGTCCTTGCTCAAACCAAGACTGCACAAGAATCTCAAGGCCACAAACTCCCTGGCCAAGTTTTCAGTAAAAGACCAGCCTGAAGAGCCCTCAGTGGCAACCCTGTTAGGGGTATCTGAGAGCTTTTTCTGTATCCTTGCTTAATAAACTTCTATCGCTTTACTCACTCTCCTTTGTCCATGAGCTTGTCTCTGTGAGACAAGTACCTCACTCTCGCACTTCAATATAAGAAACCAGAAAGATTTGTATGGGAAACAGTAATATGAGACTATAAAGTATCTAGCAGGGACATTTTGTTATTATTTTATTTTTAGCATTTTTTACTTTGGGAATTAATAAACGAAACAGTTTTTCCCCCCCCAGGAGAATTAATGGCTCATTACAGGCAGTGTAGTGAGTGAAAAAAAAAACAAAACAGGAGACACTTAGAAGCAATTAGTATTTACTGAATTACCTGCTATATGGCAAACTTTTGCTAAACTTTGGCTATCCTGATGTGAGTAAGACAGATATGGTCCCTGTCCTCACTGAGTTGACATTTTAGGCAATAGGCAACATGCCAGCTGACTAAACAAACTAAACAAACAACCAAGTAAACAGGTATTTTCAGTGCTTCATAGGAAAGGAACAACCAGAGCATATTTATATATTATAAATTGAAATACACAGTTATGTATTATATGCTTAACAACATATATAATATAATATATATGTGGGATCCATTTAAAATTGTGTTCGAAAAAATTCCCTAAAACTGTATCATTCCATGCTATCTCCTAATACTGCTAGAAACTTCTTGAAGTTTCTATGATTTTTTTGGTCTCCAACAGTGTGAAACCTCCCTTGACCTGTGAGCCAGCCTTCAGAAGAAGAGGCAGCTGGGAATCATTGCCCTGGGGATGCTCTGGGATCCAGAACAGGGGTAAGTATCTGCCAGACCTGCGGCAACCTTGCTGTCTGCATTGGCTAAAGCCACTTAAATTATTCACAGTACCTGCAGCCTTCTCATTGTTATCACAACTCATTGAATTCTCTCCCAAGAGAGAAGTGATGTCTTCTCCAAATACCTTGAGGCAATTTTCAATCAAAAAGTGTACAAGAGAAACCTGTAATGAAAAGGACCACAAAGGGGTGCTCTTTTTCATATGGCATAGCTATAAGTCACATTTTGTTTATAAATCTTGGATCTAACCAATAATGTGAAAGACTTCTAAGAAGAATGCAGAGTTGATAAAAAAAATATACAGAAATCAGAGTTCCCAAATAAAAAATAACATAGAGTGATACTTTCTGTTGTACTTTGGGTATAGATTTTAAAATACTACTAGTCAGTGGGCTAAAGTTCTAATTTGTGGCCTAGTTTAATAGCTAACATTGTGATACCAATGGTTACACCATTAAAACTAAGATAGTTTTCAAGGTAACCTAATTTATTAAACTTTACTTATTTTTTAAAAATTTGTTTCCAGTATATATTGGATTATAACTTCTGTATAATATCTAATTAAAATGTATAAAGCATAGAGAAAAACTTATGAAATCCATTTCTTAAATGAGGAAGTATCTTAGTGGAATTTGGAGATTCCTGAGGGTTTCTTTGTATTTGTTTTTTGTTTTTTGTTTTTTTTTTTTGAGGAAAAACTCACATGGCTGGAGAGAAAACATGTCTGTCTGTATAACTGCAGTCCCTCCTCATGTCTTCCTTTGTCTAATGCTGTCTCTCGGCATGTGCTTGGGGAAAAGCTGTCATCTTATTAGACATGTGTGGCTCCATTAGGATGTTCTGGAATATTCTACTAGTTTCTGTCTGATGTAACAGAGGCAAAACAGTAGCCATGTATTTTTCTAAATGAGCCACAACTTACAGAGGAAGGTCAATGTGTTTGGAGCCATGGGTGCTCATAGTGCCCGATCCACCTAGGATGTGCCAGTACTGACCAGAGGACCTAGATGTTGTTACCATTGTGTTATCAGGAATCCATGGCTTTGCCCAAGGTTACAAGCTCCCCCACCCCTCAAAGATCAGACTGAGAGTTTAACCTTGACTTGTCAAACTCCAGAGCCCAGGTTCTTTTCAATCATATCACACCACTCTTCTCTCTCGTTTATTTAGGTAGTCTAGTATTGAATCTCCTGGATGGGAAGAAAGCGACTCAACTGCTCTGCGTTTCACACTTTAACAACACCCCTTCCCATATTCCACCAGAGTAGGATAACGAACTCTGCCATTCCAAGGAAGCCTATGAAGTTGTGCACTTTTCAGAACTGATCCATCCAGTTTACTACTACACATTTCAGATTCAAAGCATGGATTCTAAACCTCAGGGGACACAAATGAGAGCGCTCTTACCTTTTTTATAAAGTTGTCTATCAATTCAAAGCTGGAGGAATTAGGTGGACAAAGAATGCATGGGGCTACACTCTCTGATAAATTATAAGCTGTCATCTGATTGGATGAAGATTGTTGCTCAATGTTGTATAACCCTCCAAAAAGGTATCACAAGAGAACAACATTCGCTTTTGGCAGCTGGGCTAGAAGCCTAAAGTCAGAAAGATACACTTTTGAATAAGGCAAGTCATTGCACTTAGGAAGCTGGAAGTATAGAGATGTAGAACGGAGAACATCTTTCTAGATCTAGTTCACAACCTGCTATAGCAGAGTTCGAGGCATGAATGTATACGAAAATGTTTCACTGAATTCGATTTCTGAGCTAATCCACTCTGGTTAAATGTTTGACAAACGTAAGGTTACACCACGGGCTGTTGATGCTCTAGGATCTCCCTTAGGCCAGTGAGTTTTGTCTACCAGTTTCATATATTCAGAAGGTGTACAATGGCTAAGGATTCTACATTAATAAGGTCAGGCAAAGAGCAATAATAGCCATAAGGCATGCCTGTATTCTGAAACATTCCTCCATGGGTCTGAAGAATTGAAACTCTTTGGCTTTGATTGTTACTTTAGTGGACAAAGTGGCAAATGTAAACCAATCTTTTCCTAAAAGTATATTGCCTGTATTTCTGAGACATGACCAGAGTAGAGAAATTATTGCATCATTACCTCTGGGCTGCATTTATTTTCTCCTCCTCAGTCACTTCATCAAAAACACCAAGCCACTTATCATAGAGGTCGGATAAAAGTAAACTTCCTTGGATATTTAGAAGAAAATACTATGTAGATAAAAAATACACGCACGCACACACACACACACACACACACACATATTGGAAATATTACAGAGAAAACACTTAGTTGAAAACTTCAGTTAAGTCCCTACTTCCTTCATAGATACCCAAACTGTGACCCACACGGAGCTCAGCTCTGACTCTCCATTGACGTGCACATGAGAAAGCAGGTGTGTGGATTTTCTCCAACAAAAACGAAAGCATCAAAGCAGAGCCTAGGCTTTAGTGGAAATGAAGACAAAGCTCCGTTCTAGCATATGGCACTTACTCTTTTGTGCGCTTTTTTGCAAACTACTAAAAAAACTACTCTCATAATTGCATCATTCTTCCTTTCAATCACTGTATCAGATAGTCTAATGGCAAACTCATGATGGTCCTGAGGATATATTCATTTCTAGTGTAGGCCAATTCTCCAGATAGTTTGACATGATACTATTCAGGCCAAGGTTGCAGAGTCTGATTCTCCACAAAGATTAGTCAACTTTAGGAAGGGAAAACTTTAGAAATGTCTAAGAACTCTACATACTCTTGGTCACCATCTTCCTAGTCTGTGATTATAACACAGAAATAGAAAAGACCCTACTAAGTCTTGCTAGAAACGTCAATTCCATGTGTGCAGCTTAAAGAGGGCACACTTACCATGCTATTCAAGTACTTAATGTATCATCATTCTTTCCTCTTTCTCTTGTTGTCTATACATATATTTACTGGTGTGTTTTACTATAGCTCAGTGTAGTAGTGGTCAGGGACTATTGGTATCTATCATAGAGTTGAACAGTAATGGGGGACAAGGAAGGACCAAATATGACCTTGATTCTAAGGGTGTCCTCATTACTGCCTTAACATAGTTTTGTTCAGAGCTGTTAGCAAGTGCCAAGGTAGATGGATTAAATTGTTTGTTCTAGTTCTCACTTCTTTCTCCATTTCCCTTTTAGGAATAGAACTGGATATCTGTGAATTAGCTGTATAATTTCAAAAATCTATTTTTTGAGTCAATCTATTGAATTTTAAGAATCGAAACTATTTTTGTCTGTTGTGCCTACTCCAAAAGTTAGATTTATCAAAAGAGGCATGTAGCTAGAGCTGGTTACCGTGTCGTTATAACCTTGGATGGTGGGATAGACATCTCAAATATTAATAAAAGGATGCTTAGGATGTGGTGAAAGCAGACACAAATGGCAAAATCCTTCCTCCCTGACTTATAAAGTAAAAGGCATTAAGAGACAGGAGAAAATGATGCTTAAGAATGATTGCCTCACTGAGCCTTTTTGGATTCCTCATAAAGTAAACACTTGCTTACTATTGTAATCTTCTATGTCTATTCTCAAATGTTTCATATGATTTTTCTTTTGGAAACTGCCTGCATTAGGAGGGCGGTGAGGATGTCATCAAAAGCAGGATGTTTGCTTTGTAAACATTATGTATGTGCCAGTGGATATTTTGAAATTTCTTATTATTACTAGTAGTCATATTAGTATTAGTATTTGGCATGGAGCCTTCAGGCGGGTGGTGAATGGTGAAAACAGAATATATTTCTAATGTATGGGGCTTTTAAATCCTACAGTAGCTTCCTTAAATTTTGATTTCATGAAGTGTTTTCCAGTGTGTCAAGTTCTTAATCAGTTATGCCTATGATGGTTCCTGGGCAATCATAATGAAAGACACCAATCACACCTTGAGTTATTCATGTGTGGATAAAGCTAGAACTTTCCCCACCTTTAAAACAGATGCTACCACAAGAACAGATTCGCTGTCCAAGTTCACTCTGTCCCCAGAATTTAGTTTCTCCTTTAGGATTCTGCATGATTTTCTACTTCCTGATTTTCTGAAGATGCCTTTCGTGAGTGGTCCTTTCTGATTGATAAATGAAAGCATATCCTGTAGGAAAAGAATAGTATATGGCATTTCATATCCCAATCCCAGAGCAAAAGCTTGCTTCCTTTTTGAAAGACCTAGGGAATGTGACAATATGTGGTTTTACAGCTGGGGGGACTAAAGTCCATTTAGATTCTTTAGTCAATGTCTCTCTATAGTTTCTACCCAAAAATCCACCTTACAGTCATACACTGAAACATTGTAATCACTTATTTTAATAAGATTTTTTCATTGAATTTACCCTTTTAAACAAACTTCCATGTTTCAAGGCCTTTGTGGAATCCTTGCCTGTCTCCTACTTTACCAGTCTTTTCTCCTTATTCCCTTACATATATGCTCTTCCCCAAAGTATGGAATACTTTTTGCCATACTCATTTCCCTTTCATTGATTCCTCTTTAAGTGATTGCATCCTTCATTCCTACTATCTCTATTTCATTTCCTCTTTTAAAATCAAGCTCAAATGCTCTCTTCTTATTCTCTGATTACAGTCCCTTCATGAGTCTTTCACTGTCCTTTGCTCTATCTTCATGTCCTCTCCCTGCAGTGTAGAAAGATAATAAGGACTGGAGTGAGATAGACCAAGGGACCAGAAACCTATTATGCTTCTGATCTATTGTGGGAACTGGGGCACATGCAAACTCTACTGAGAAGTTTCTAATTCATTTGTAAAGTGTGGAGGATGATAGTTTTAGCTACCCCCAAAAATTACCATGATGTAAGGACTGGGGTAGTAGCTAACAAGTAAGTAATGTAGTAAATTTCTCCACACCTAGCATAACATTCCCAAATCTAGTGCAGTGCTTGCAGAGGTCCTGGGTACTCAGTAAATTTCCACACTGAAAATTCAGTACACCAATTTCAGATAACACATAACCAAACTCTGTGGCTGTCATTTAACATATTCTGGTAGGATTAATGGATTCATATTTGCCACAAGATGAGTCTTTATGCTTAGGTAAGATGTTTTCTAGTGTTAGATTTAGTAGACTCAGTTGAAGGAGACCTGAAACTACTGTGAGTTCAGGAAGACAATGGCAGAATTGAAGATGATTCATGTACTCAGTCTATTTTGACTGATCTGAACAGCGCTACATAGGTCTCTGTGGAAACAAGTGGAATGGACAAAAATTTGTCCTGTTGTATTAGCCTCATGACTCTGCAGTACCTAAATCAAATGACACTACGAAAGCCTCTCAGCCACAGCAGGGGCTGTCCAATGATTTCTCCATTTGGGTGTAGGTTTACATGAAAACACTTGGCCTCTCCGAGTTCCCCCTCCTCAGGAAGGCAATAAAAGACCAAACTGAAACCTACCAGATTTGGGAAGGGCAAGTTGTCATTATCACAGATATCAATGAGGGAAACTCAAAAGAGCTGTCTGGGTTTTGCAGAAGGTGCAGTTGTGCACTGGTTGTTCTTCAAGTGCCAGCGCACCGCCAAAAGGCCAAGTTTCTGAAAGCACTAATTTTAATGGTTTTCTGGCCTGAATCTAAGGAAAAAGGGAGATTAGTGTATTTTAATTCACTTAGCCTTGTTTCCACCATTGCTATTATACAGCGTGTTCATTGTAGTGGCTAGACGAGGGAAACTGAGTCATTTGTTGTATAGAATTCTCCACGTTCTGTTGTTGGCTAATACCATCCTCATGGTGTTGATGACTTCTTGCCCATATCCTTCAGACTGATGGTTAAACCTAGAGACTCGATCACACTCAAGGTCAGTATTTCCTGTGCCATCAGTTACTGTCGATTACACTGCATCAGGAGGCACTGAACCTGTAGATGTGTTTTCTACTGGTGTGATCAGTGGGTTCAGGTGTCAGATCTCATTTTAAAAGCTAGAAGGATTTAGTATTCAAATCAAGCTGAGTTTGCTAATCATAGGCTTTCACAGCTCAACTCCCCTCAGCCTCAGATATCCTCTTTGGCTTTCTCAGTGCTCAAGTTTCTCCCATGCAGAGGATCTGCCTCTCGTGACACAATTTGCCTGAGCCATACTTCTCTGGTTCCTCTGCTCTGGGTCATCTTCAAGGATGACTATCTGCAGCCAGGGTCCTTGGGAAGTTGTCATCACATGCTGGCTATGTGGTGGCTGTGTTTTCTTGTCATATCCCACCAACCCACCCAGAGATGATGTTTTCGGTTAAATATGTTTAACATTTACTGAAAAGAGCCTAAACCACAATGAACTGTGGAAACACAATTCCTCATACACACACTCAAACATACATGTATATATACATCTACACACAAGTACAAGGCTTGAAAGAAAACATCGAAAAAGCAAAACAATGAGAGGTTATAAATGCATTTATTTACCACCAGTTTCCAGAGATGATTTTTAATTACTCAACATTCCCTATCAAAGGAAGAGCTTTCCAAAGAAAAGGTGATCAGCAGTGAAAAGCTTAATTCAGAGTTTTGAGTGGTCAGCTATGAATGTTTCCCTTTGAAGATACCTTAACATTGCTTAAATAAGTGAATTCCTTAAAAGTCAACAGATGAGCCAAGCTGTTGAAGGATAAAGAGATGAGCAACATTTCACCAAATGACCTTAAACACCTGGCCTCTTGGCTTTTTTGGAATGTAGTGAGTGCATCACCACCTCCACTCATGTGGGTGCCAGCACTCCACCAGAAGCATCCTGGTCCTGCCACTTAGGAAGCTCAGCATTTTAAAGCTTCGGTTTCCTCAACTTTAACATAAATGATGCTGCCTATGACTCTTAAACTAAATATATAATATTCTACTCAGCATAAGGCAATAAATGGCCCCAGGATGATTAATTTTTGGGGTCACTTCAAAAAAGTCAAATAATGTCAAATAAATGTGGAAAAATTTGGGGCATTTGACTTTCAAAAGGAAAGTATGAATTTTCCAAAGCAATTTGACAATGGAACATTTCTGGGAATGGGAAAACAATGCATGGATCATATATTCTATATGCACAGATACCAATCTCTGTCTATACACTGGCATATGTAAGAAACCTACACTTCTGTAGTTCTAAACAGCTCACTTGATGTCTAGTTTGGTTCTCTGTTCCAAGACTGCTAGAGTTTTAGGATTTCTTAATTGCCCCCATGAGTGTGTCTATGATCTGGAGTCTTCTAGTGCCAGGGAGGCTGTAAAATGGTGAAGTGGCACTTATCTGGTTGCTCTGTGTCATTGATGTACACTAATGGCCATTGAGGTGTCGGCACTGCTCTCTTGACCTGGGAAATTGGTCTGTGTGCCTGTTGATGAGGCATGTCTTTCAAACCCAGTGGATTTCTGTTTCTTCCATACTATTCTGTGACTGATGGAGATACTTTTACTAACCGATCTGTTCCATGTTGAGGTATAAGAAACTCTGTGTGGACATAGAGGGCCATATTTCTTAGACATGTCAGCTCGCTATTCTGTGAGGAATATCTGCTTCCTTTTGGTTTCCATGCAGGAAATGGTGCAGATATCCCATGTACCTGCCTAGTGGTTTTGAGCTTTTCCCATGAGTTTGCCACCAAAATCTTCTACTCTATGCCATGAATCATTTTTGGTTCCTAGAAAGCTAAATCTTTAAGACTTATAAGCAACAAAGAGCTTCCTTTTCCTCATATTCTCCTCTTCTATTCCCTGAGGAGGTGATTTAGTTGTCTCTTAAGGCAGCTTAAGATGGGAAGAAGGATGAGGGACGGAATACCTGAGGTAAAAAAATGAGTTAGTACTTCAAAGATACTTCCTACCATACTTGGAATACCCCTTAGGAAATGCTGTTGTAGAGAACTGAGGATTAAAAGCCAGTGAAGAGAGGGTATGTGTAGTAGTGGTGCTGCCATGAGTTTTATGATGTGTGGTCTCAAGAAATAATGCTTCCTCATCTTGTAAACCACCATCTTTGGCATGGTCCTTTGCACAGTCCTCTCAAACATTAACTCTTGAAAAGTCTCTTTTGGTTCTGGGAACTCTTCCTCCACCCTATGAAAGGAGGAGAAGTTACCTTATGGAAGACATGAGGACCAATTGAGAGCCAGCTCCAATAGACAGACACCTAGGTTAGCTCCAGATGAGCTGCAGGCTAACTAGAGTATTAGGTCACTGCACAAGTGACCTCAATTGAGCCTTCAGTGAAGTGTTATGTGAATCATAACCAAGTTAAATAGTTGTCTAACCTACTGAGTTATGGAATGATTTTTATTATCCATATAAAAACATACAACACAATACAGTACAGTACAATACAATACATTAAAATACAATACAAAAAATATGTAATAGGATATGGTAGGCATTGAAGAAAAAGGAGATATTTTGTGGGAAGATTTCCTCAATATGAATATATGGGACCAAGGAAAAAACGTTAAATGGAAATAGCTGGGTGTTGGATGGGGTTCATTTATCATTCATTGGAAAAATAAAGAAAGAGGAAACGTCAAGCGTCATTATGGAGATTCCAGTCTTCAGTGACTTAGTAAACTGTAGACATGTAGATGGATGGACCCATGCCAGATGGGTACTTTGTAGCATTCTACAGTTTTGCCTTTTTGGAAATCACTATCACTCTCAGTGGCTTGGATTCAGCAGTTTGTTTTTATGTCACTGATGAAAAACAAACACTTGTCTTATACCAACATATTCTCAGACATGACACAAGACTAATCTTAATACCTAATGACGTGGGTTACCCTAAAGATTTCCTCAACACAATGAGGTATGTGTCATAAAATGCAGATGTCAAAACTATGGAGGGATTTATGATATGTGTCTCCAGGTTCTGAATCTAAACTCTGTTTTACAAAATGGGGTGTTGCCAGAGAGCTGTGGTCAGCTAGGCTCCAATAATACTCACTCTAGTCTCAGGGGAACTTCTCCTAGTTCTATTAATTACTTTATTAGAAACGTATTTTACATCCATTATCTTATTTAATCTTTACAGCATATCTGAGATTTAGACATTATTTTTATCCACATGTTAGGGATGAATAAACTGATACTGAGCTTGAGTAATAGGTCAAATGTCATATAGCTGATTAATGGGAGCACTGGAGTTTGTACTCTGGAGAGGTGGTTTGAAGTCAAGTCAGGTCCTTTTTACTCAATGATGTTGGTTCTTTTCAACTCATTTTAAAGAGCACTGGAATCCTATGGTACCTCAAGACCACTGAGCCAAACGAGGAGGGAGGAGGAATAAAGCCTTGCGCTCTGGTTTCAAACAAAACACATTTATATATTACAAATAGAAATACAAAATTATGCATTATATGCTTAACTACATATATAATATATATGTGAGATCCATTTAAAACTGTGTTTAAAAAAATTCCCAAACACTCTAACATACCATGCTATCTCCTAATACAGCTAGAAACTTTTTGAAGTTTCTATGCTTTCTTTGTTCTCCAACAGTATGAAACCTCCCTTGAACTGTGAGCCAGCCTTCAGAAGAAGGAGCAGCTGGGAATTATTGCCCTGGGGATGCTCTGGGCTCCAAAACGGGGCTAAGTATCTACCATGACCCCCAGCAACCTTACTGTCTGCATCTGGCCAAAGCCAATTAAATTATTCACAGTACCTGCAGCCTTCTCATTGTTATCACAACTCATTGAATTCTCTCCCAAGAGAGAAGTGATGTCTTCTCCAAATATCTAGAGGCAATTTTCAATCAAAAAGTGTACAAGACAAGCCTGTAATGCAAAAAGTCCACAAAGGGGTGCTCTTTTTTATATGGCATAGCTATAAGTCACATTTTGTTTATAAATCTTGGATCTAACCAATAATGTGAAAGACTTCTAAGAAGAATGCAGAGTTGATAAAAAATATATAGAAACCTGAGTTCCCTAAGAAAAATAAAATAGAGTGATACTTTACAGTGTACTTTCGGTACAGATTTTAAAATACTACTAGTCAGTGGGCTAAAGTTCTAATTTGTGGCCTAGTTTAATAGCTAACTTTGTGATATCAATGGTTACATTTTTAAAACTAGGATGGTTTTCAAAGTAACCTACTTTATTAAACTTTACTTATTTTTCAAATTTTCGTTTCCAGTTTATATTGGATTGTAACTTCTGTATAATGTCTTATTTAAATATGTAAACCATAGACAAAAACTTATGAAATCCATTTCTTAAATGAGGAAGTATCTTAGTTGGAAGGTGGAGATTATCATAGGTTTTTTTGTTTGTTTGTTTCTTGAGGAAAATCTCACATGGCTGGAGAGAAAACATGTCTGTCTATCTAACAGCAGTCCCTTCTCATGTCTTGCTTTGCCTAATGCTGGCTCTAGACATGAGCTTGGGATAAAGCTGTCATCTTATTAGGCAGGTGTGACTACATTAGGAATTCCTGGAATACTCTAGTAGTTTCTGTCTGATGTAGCAGAGGCAAAAGAGTAGCCAAGTATTTTTCTAAATGAGCCACAACTTGCAGAGCAAGGCCAATGTGTTTGGAGCCATGGGTGCTCATAGTGCCCGAGCCAACTAGAATCTGCCAGTAATGACCAGAGGAGCTGGGTGTTGTTACCACTGTGTCATGAGGAGCCATGGCTTTGCCCAAGGTTACAAGTTCCCCGCTCAAGGATCAGGCTGAGAGTTTAACCTTGGCTTGTCAAACTCCAGAGCCCAGGTTCATTCCTACCATATCACACCACTCTTCTCTCTCTTTTGTTTAGTCAGTCTAGTATTGAATATCTTGGATGGGAAGGAAGCGACTCAACTGCTCTGCATTTACCACTTTAACAACACCCCTTCCCAATTTCCACCAGAGTAGGATAACGAACTCTGCCATTCCAAGGAGGCCTATGAAGATGTGCTCTTTTCAGTACTGATCCATCCAATTTACTACCACACATTTCAGATTCAAAGCATGGATTCTAAACCCCAGAGGACACAAATGAGAGCTCTCTCTACCTTTTTTTATGAAGTTGTCTTACAATTCCAAGCTCCAGGAATTAGGCAGACAAAGAATGCTTGGGGCTATATGCAGTGATAAAATAAAAGCTGTCATCTGATTGGATGAGGTTCATTGCTTAATGTTGTATAACACCCCAAAAAGGTATCACAAGAGAACAACGTTCGCTTTTGGTAGCTGGGCTAGAAGCCTAAAGTCAGAAAGATGCACTTCTGAATAAGGCAAGTCATTGCACTTAGGAAGCTGGAAGCATAGAGACAGAGAACAGAGAACATCTCTCTAGATCTAGTACACAACCCGCTGTAGCAGAGTTCCAGGCATGAATGTATACGAAAATGTTTCACTGAATTCGATTTCTGGGCTAACCCTCTCTGGTTAAATGTTTGACAAACATAAGGTTATACCATGGGCTGTTGATGCTCTAGGATCTCTCTTAGGCCACTGAGTTTTGTCTACCAGTTTCATATATTCAGAAGGTGTACAATGGCTAAGGATTCCACATTAATAAGGTCAGGTGAAGAGCAATAATAGCCATGAGGCTTGCCTGTATTCTGAAACTGGCCTCCACAGGTGTGAAGAATTAAAACTCTTTGGCATTGATCGGTATTTTAGTGGACAAAGTGGCAAAAAGTAAGACAATATTTTCCTAATAGCATATTGGCTGTATTTCTGAGACATGACCAGATTAGAGCAATTATTGCATCATTGCCTTTGGGCTGCATTTATTTTCTCCTCCTCAGTCAATTCATCAATAACGCCAAGCCATTTATCATAAAGGTAGAATGAAAATATACATCCTTGGATATTTCGAAGAAAATCCTTATGTAGATAAAAAAAAGATATATACAAACAAACATAGATATAAAATAGAAAATATATATTGGAAGTTTTACAGAGAAAACACTGAGTTGAAACTTCACTTCAGTCCCTACTTCCTTCATAGATACTCAAACTGTGACCCACACAGAGCTCAGCTCTAACTATCCATTTACTTGCACATGCAAAAGCAGGAGAGTAGATTTTCTCCAACAAAAATGAAAGCATCAAAGCAGAGCCTAGGCTTCAGTGGAAAGGAAGACAAAGCTCCCTTCCATCATATGGCACTTACTCTTTTGTGTACTTTTTTGCAAACTATTACAAAAGCTACTCTCATAACTGCTTCATTCTTCCTTTCTTTAACTGTATAAAAGTAGACGGTCTAATGGCAAACTCATGATGGTCCTGAGGATATATTCATTTCTAGTGTAGGCCAATTCTCCAGATAGTTTGACATGATACTATTCAGGCCAAGGTTGCAGAGTCTGATTCCCCACAAAGATTAGTCAACTTTAGGAAGGGAAAACTTTTGAAATGTGTAAGAACTCTATGCACATGTGGTCACCATCTTCCTAGTCTGTGCTTATAACATGGAAATAGAAAAGACCCTACTAAGTCTTGCTAGAAGCATCAATTCCATGTGTGCACCTTAAAGAGGGCTACACTTATCATGTTACCCGAGTACCTAATGTATCATCATTCTTTCCCCTGTCTCTTGATCCCTATATATATATATATATATATATATTTAGTGGTGTGTTTTACTGTAGCCCAGTGTAGTAGTGGTCAGGGAGTATTGCTATTTATTGTATAGTTGAACAGTAATGGCGGAGAAGGAAAGACCAAATGTGACAAGGAAGGCCAAATATGATCTTGATTCTAAGAGTGTCATCATTACTGCATTACCATAGTTTTGTTTAGAGCTGTTAGCATGTACCAAGGTAGATGGATTAAATTCTTTGTTTTAGTTCTCACTTCTTTCTCCATTACCATTTTAGCAATACAATGGGATATCTGTGATTTAGGTATATAATTTCGAAATTAATCTATTTCTTGAGTCGATCCATTGAATTTTCAGAATTCCAAACTACTTTTGTCCGTTGCACCTACTTCAAAAGTTAGATTTATCAAAAGAGGCATGTAGCAAGAGCTGGTTGCCATGTTGTTATCACTTTGGATGGTGGGCTGGACATCACAAATATTAACTAAAGGATGCTTAGGATGTGGTGAAAGCAGACACAAATGGCAAAATCTTTCCTCCATGACTTATAAAGTAAAAGGCACTAAGAAACAGGAGACAATGATGGTTAAGAATGATTTGGTCACCTCACTGAGCCTTTTTGGATTCCTGATAAAGTAAACATTTGCTTACTATTGTGAACTTCTATGTCTATTTTCAAATGTTTCATATGATTTTTCTTTTGGAAACTGCCTTCATTAGGAGGGTGGTGAGGAAGTCATCAAAAGCAGGATGTTTGCTTTGGTGAACATTATGTATGTGCCAGTGGATATTTTGAAATTTCTTATTATTACTAGTAGTCATATTAGTATTAGTATTCTGCATGGAGCCTTCAGGTGGGGGTGTGTGGTAAAAACAAAGTATTTCTAATGTATGGGGCTTTTAACTCCTACAGTATCTTCCTTAAATTTTGATTTCATGAAGTTTTTTCCAGTGTGTCAAATTCTTAATCAGTTATGCCTATGATGGTTCTTGGAAAATCATGATTGAAAGACACCAATCACCACTTGAGCTACTCATGTGTGGATAAAGCTAGAACTTTCCCCACCTTTAAAACAGATGCTACCACAAGAACAGATTCGCTGTCCAAGTTCACTCTGTCCCCAGAATTTAGTTTCTCCTTTAGGATTCTGCATGATTTTCTACTTCCTGATTTTCTGAAGATGCCTTTCGTGAGTGGTCCTTTCTGATTGATAAATGAAAGCATATCCTGTAGGAAAAGAAGAATAGTATATGGCATTTCATATCCCAATCCCAGAGCAAAAGCTTGCTTCCTTTTTGAAAGACCTAGGGAATGTGACAATATGTGGTTTTACAGCTGGGGGGACTAAAGTCCATTTAGATTCTTTAGTCAATGTCTCTCTATAGTTTCTACCCAAAAATCCACCTTACAGTCATACACTGAAACATTGTAATCACTTATTTTAATTTGATTTTTTTCATTGTATTTACCCTTTTAAATCAAACTCCATGTTTCAAGGCCTTTGTGGAATCCTTGCCTGTCTCCTACTTTACCAGTCTTTTCTCCTTATCCCTTCCATAGATGGTCTTCCCCCAAGTATGGAAATCTTTTTGCCATACTCATTTCCCATTTGTTGATTCGTCTTTAAGTGATTGCATGCTGCATTCCTACTACCTCTATTTCCTTTCCTCTATTAAAATCAAGCTCAAATGCTCTCTTCTTATTCTCCAATTACATTTCCTTCTTGAGTCTTTCACTGTCCTTTGCTCTATCGTCATGTCCTCTCCCTGCAGTGTAGAAAGATAATAAGGGCTGGAGTCAGAAAGACCAAGGGATCGGAAATCTATTATCCTTCTATTCTATTGTGTGACCTGGGGCACATGCGAACTGTACTGAAACATTTCTAATTCATTTGTAAAGTGTGGAGGATGATAGTTCTAGCTACCCCCAAAATTGCTGTGATACAAGGACCGGGGTAGTAGCTAGCATGTAACTAACGTGGTATATGTCTTCACACCTAGCATAACATTCCCAAATCTAGTGTAGTGCTTTCAGAGGTACTGGGTACTTTGTAAATTTCCACAGTAACAATTCAGTAGACCGATTTGAGATAACACAGGTCAAACTCTGTGGCTGTCATTTAACATATACTGTTAGGATTAATGGATTCATATTTGCCGTAGGATGAGTCTTTATGCTTAGGTAAGATGTTTTCTGTTGTTAGATTAAGTAGACTCAGTTGAAGGAGACTGGAGTCTACTGTGAGTTCAGAAAACAATGGGAAAATGTGAAGATGATTCATGCACACAGAGTCCATTTTGACTGATCTGAACAGGCCTACATGGGTCTCTATGGAAACAAGTGGAATGGACAAAAAGTTGTCCTGATGTATTGGCCTCATGACTCTGCAGTGGCTAAATCAAATGATACTACCAAGGCTTCTCAGCCACAGCCAGGGGCTGTCTAATAATTTCCATATTTGGGGGTAGGTTTGTATGAAAACACTTGGCCTCTCCGAGTTTCTTCTCCTCAGGGAGGCAATAAAAGACCAAACTGAGACCTACCAGAATTGGGAAGGGCAAGTTGTCATTATCATAGACATCCATGAGGGAAACTCCAAAGAGCTGTCCTGGTTTTGCCGACGGTGCAGTAGTGCACTGGTTGTTTTGGCAAGTGCCAGCGCACCGCCAAAAGGCCGAGTTTCTGAAAGTACTGCTTTTCATGGTCTTGTGGCCTGTATCTAAGGAAGAAGGCTGATTAGTGTATTTTAATTCACTTAGCCTTATTTTCACCATGGCCATTATACAGCATGTTCATGTAGTGTAAATGTTCCCAGGATGATTAATTAATGGGTCACTTCAAAAGGGTCAAGTAATGTCAAATATATATGGAAAAAAAATTGGGGCATTTGACTTTCAAAGGGAAAGTATGAATTTTCCAAACCTATTTGACAGGGGAAGCCTTTCTGGGAATGGGAAAACAATGCATGGATCATATATTCTATCTACACTGATAGCAATCTCCGTCTATACACTGGCATATGTAAGAAATGTACAGTTCTGTAGTTCTAAATAGCTCACTTGATGTCTAGTTTGATTCTCTGTTCCAAGACTGCTAGAGATTTAGGATTTCTTAATTGCCCCCATGAGTGTGTCTATGTTCTGGAGTCTTTTGGTGCTGCAGAGGCTGTAAAATGGTGAAGTGGCACTTATCTGATTGTTCTGTGTCATTGATGTATACTAATAGCCGCTGAGGTGTCCAGACTGCTATCTGACCGTGGGAAATTGGTCTGTACACCTGTTGCTGAGGCATGTCTCTCAATCGCAGTGGCTTTCTATTTCTTCCATACTATTCTGGGACTGATTGAAATACATTTACTAACTGATCTGTTCCATGTTGAGGTATAAGCAACTCTGCATGGACATAGAGGGCCCCTTCTTTCTTAGACATGTCAGCTCATTATTCTGTGAGAAATTTCTGCTTCCTTTTGGTTTCCATGCAGGAAATGGTGCAGATATCCCATGTACCTCCCCAGTGGTTTGGGGCTTTTCCTATGGGATTGCCACCGAAATCTTCGACTCTATGCCATGAATCTTTTTTGTTTCCTAGAAAGCTAAATCTTGAAGACTCATAAGCAACAAGATTTATTTATTTTTTTTTATTTACTTATTTATTCATGAAAAAACACAGAGAGAGGCAGAGACATAGGCAGAGGAAGAAGCAGGCTCTGGGCAAAGAGCCTGATGTGGGACTCGATCCGGGAACTCGGGGATCACACCTTGAGCCAAAGGCAGACGTTCAACAGCTGAGCCACCCAGGTGTCCCTTAAATAGATTTTAAAACTTTTCCAAATTCACATGGTAAATAATCTAGAATAGGATTGAAATTCAGGGCTGTACGATTAAAAAAATCAATGTTCATAACTAAGATTCTATGTTCTTATTTTAGCCCCAGTGCCTTCTTTTTGACAACTCTGGTCCATAAATTATGCTAACAGTTAATGCACTTAATTACACCTATAGGTTATTTTTCACTGAAACACATGGATACCATACATTTCTTCTGCTTGAAAAAACTAGAATTTACCCATTTGCCTTCCAGATAAAACCTTGTATTTGTTAGTGTGGTATTCAGAAAGTAAAAGTAAATTAGGGAGATCAGAGTGAAGAAACAGGGGACTCAAGATGAGTTAAAGTTCAGAGTGATTAATGTACTTAATTGTATTTACTTATTTATGTTTTTTAAATTATCAAAGAAAATATCGGATTTCTGATAATATGGATTTCTGATATTTTTCTTAATTTACATTTAAAACTACCATCATGGGGTGCCTGGGTGATTCAGTCAGTTAAGTGGCCAACTCTCAATTGCGACTTGGGTCATGATCTCAGGATCCTGGGATTGAACCTCACATTGGGCTAGGCAGTCAGCATTGAACCTGTTTCAAGATTTTCTCTCTCCCTCTCCTTCCTTCCCTCCCTCCACTCTCTCTCTCTCTCTCTCTAAAATAAATAAATAAATAATAAATAAATAAATAAATAAATAAATAAATAAATAAATAATAAAATATTTTTAAATAGAAAAAATAAAACTATGATCATAATCACCAATGAACTAATTGAAAAATAACCTGTTGGGTGATATGGATATTTAAAAATCGGTGAAATATATTTTGTCAGATAGCAATTTCCAGCCTGACTTGGGAGAGAAGATAGCTGCATTTAAATACACAAACCACACATGCACAGATACATGCATGCACATGATTTACTGACTACCAAATAGTCATTAATGATAACAAGTGTTTTTTTAGGGTTTGGAAGAGGCATAGTCAGCAAAATGTTCCTGATGGAGATGGGCTGTGTGCTGAACTTTGAAGGATATGATACATTTCTGTTTCAGTAAAAGGGAGGAGAGAACAGAAGAGAGCCATGTGTAAATAAACAGAGGTAGAAAATTGCAATGTGTAACATATGTTTGATTAGATCAGAAAATATGTACAGGAGTAGTGGGGGAGTTGAGGTCATGTTATGTATCTGTGGTCTTTAAATGCTTCACTAGTAATTTAGATGTTATCTTATAAATAGTGGGGAATCATGGTAGGTGAGTACATGAGCTCCTCAATAGTAGGTTCTCTTAAAAAATTAACTCTTGGGTGCTTCTAGATGTACATAAGGAACACTTTATTATAATGATCTTTTAAGGGCCCATCCACTGCTAACTCTAGCAAAAGTGTTATACATTTAAATGTTACTGGTACCTGATTCATACAGACTTAATATTATAACCTGGCTTTTATACTTTTTAAGATACAAGATCAATGATGTCAGTGTCCATTACATATTCTGCACTTAAATCCTTGTGAAAACTTTCCAGCATAATCAGTTGATGAGGTGGATAAAATGAAATAGAGAACATGGAAAGCAACATTATCATAACTGTGTAGTCTTCCTTTAATCTTTCCTTCCAAGTACTGATTGATTTACTCTTTAATACCATAATTCAGTATATATCATCAATGTATATCATTAATTTATTATATATCCCCATCATTTCAACTAGGTGCTGAGGATTCACAGATGAATTAGGCTTGACCTCAAAGACACATGTACTTGGATAGAGCATAAGATACATATATGTTAGATGTATTGGGTTCATGGAAGGAAGAATGAGTGAATGGCTGTTCTACTATGTTGTGGTACATGACTTCACTATGGGCAGAATGTTGACTGAGTCACTCCTGTTACTTCTCCTTTCACCCAGACAAACCAGACAAAGTACCACTACCCCCAGCCCATTTTTTGAGGTGGCACTTTGAAACTGGCCTCTAAACTTTCCTAATTGCAATATATAAAGAGTAGTTCATTCTGTCATCTCAGCATGGCAAAATCCTTTTAAAAAAAAGATTTTATATATTTATTCATAAGACACACATAGAGAGAGAGGCAGAGACAGAGGCCGAGGGAGAAGCAGGCTCCTCACAGGGAGCCCAATGCAGGACTTGATCCCAGGGCCCTGGGATCATGCCCTGAGCCAAAGGCAGATGCTCAAACACCGAGCCACCCAGGCATCCATCAGCATGGCAACATCTTAGCCATTTTTCAATATGTTATACATTTGTGCACACCACTGTGGATCTTTCCCACAAAATCTTTTTACCTCAAAGTAGTGTCCCCTAAAGGTAAGAGGTGATCACAGCTGCAGAAAAATTTAGAGGACTCTAAAGAATAGAGAAGTCAAAAAAGGACTGTCCCTGTTCCCACTGGGACTCCTAGGAGGCAGTTGTGTGTGTCTAAGCAGAGAGGGTTGGGATGATCCCAGAGTCTTCTGTGCCATGGAAGCCTTGTGGAAGAGGTCCAGGAGTAGGGATGAAGAGGACAATAAATGGAGGACTGCTGAGGGAGACCATGGGGGAATTTCTGATGTGTTAGCAGATGCTAATGAGTTATGATGCCATTGACCAAAAACTATGAAACCAAGCCTGTACCAACTTTTTTAGTGTATGCCTGATATTTGGATTGAAAGTATTGTGACTGCTACCTAAGTCATGGGATCAAATATCTTTTCCCTCAGCCTTCTCTATTAAGAAATTATCTCTGTCCTCTATATGTCTACTCCATGTTTAAATCATTCCCGTGACACTTTTGTGGGGGAGATTATAGTAGAGTAACTAATGCTACCTGTCCTGTTTTCTTTATGAGATTGTAATTTGGGCAGCCCGGGTGGCTTAGCAGTTTAGCGCCGCCTTCGGCCCAGGGCCTGATCCTGGAGACCCAGGATCGAGTCCCATGTCGGGCTCCCTGCGTGGAGCCTGCTTCTCCCTCTGCCTGTATCTCTGCCTCTCTCTCTGTGTGTGTCTCTCATTAATAAATAAATAAATAAAATCTTTAAAAAAAAGGAGATTGTAATTTTGTTGGATTAAGTCATATTTATCTTGTTATATCCCATCCCTTGTAGGGTCAAACACAGGGTCTTATACTTCTCACATAGTAGGTACTTCGTATATAATATGTAATATGTTACAAAATGAACTGAATTGTAAAGAAAATACCATTGAGTTTGTATTCCAGAAAAGACCATTTCCTATACTGCATTGTAGGACAACGTAGCATCACACAGTTCTTTATCACATACATTAATGAGTTCTTACATAAATAAGCGAAGGGACAAAAATATTAGCAAAATGCTGTCAGTTACATAATAAGAGTTTTGCAGAGAATGTACTCTGAGTTCTATAAAGCAGATAATTCAGTCCTGTGGCTCCAAATAGGCATTTATCATGTCTCCAGAATGCCCCTTTCTTTTTTTTTAAAATTTATTTATGATAGTCACAGAGAGAGAGAGAGAGAGAGAGAGGCAGAGACATAGGCAGAGGGAGAAGTAGGCCCCAAGTACCGGGAGCCCGACATGGGATTCGATCCCGGGTCTCCAGGACCGCACCCTGAGCCAAAGGCAGGTGCCAAACTGCTACACCACCCAGGGATCCCCCTGCCCCTTTCTTTATTCCATCATTATAGAAGCTCTAATCATAGGGCACAATTTTAGAGAATATGTAAGTTAATGTGAAAAACCCCAGCTGTGATTCCTAAATAAACATCAAGAAAATGAACAGAAAAAACCTTAGTGTGAAACATTTACCTTGAAGAATTTTCTTCTTTCTCTGATACTGGCTTGATTACAGGGGGCTGTTGGAGTAATCGTTATATTTCCTTTGTGATTTTTTATTTTATGCCATTCTTGTAAAAACTGAATTTGTCTGATTTATTAATTTCTGTTTTGAGACATGAAAAATCACTCATCTCTATTTAAATTTTCTTTGTATTGATTACCAACATCTCCATGAATCTGTATGAGACTGTCCCGGAAGACGACTTACCTCATTTTGAGAAGATGAGATATTGACTATTTCATGCATATAGCAAAATGTTAGAATAGTGTCTTGTAATTAAAATTAACTGTATCTATAAGGATATGATTATGAAATAAATATTGGAAAATCTGGTTGAGAAAATAGAAACTACTCACCCCATTAAAAATAATTTTTAAGGGTGCCTGGCTGGTTCAGTCAGTGGAGCATGTGACTTTTGATCTTGGGGTTGTTTATAAGTTTGAGTCTCACGTTGGGTCTAGAGATTACCTAAAAAAATTTTTTATATGTCTCAAATTCTGAAACACTCATGATGAACATGACACCCAAAGTGCATTTTTACAATAAATGTGTTACTTTGAGAAGAAATATCTTTGTGTCTAACTAAAGAATATGACAAACCTGAACTTTTATATTCTAGAACTAAAAGTCTTACTGTTTGACATTTTTATGTTCATTTATACATTTTATAGAAATATAGACATTTCTAGAAATATAAATATTTTCACATTTCCCCCTATACATATGCTTGCATATTTATATTTCATTTCTAAGGTATTTATATTTTTTGACCTACTTCATACTTTAGAGATAGTGATGGTTAACTCATTAAACACCCAAACCAAGCAAATAAAACAACAGCACTCTATAGTGGTGCAGGCCATTTATGTGTGTATCTCTTAACATGGATCCCACAGCATCATGGTAAACAAGACAAATACTTTGGATAGAACAAATGCCTTTGCGATGTTCTTACAAATTTATATTCCCATTAATGGTGATATACCAAGAATAGAGTATATTTTTAATTTCTTTTAGGACCACAGCTATGTTTTCCTTCTCACAGCAAATGGTAAGATATCATCACTATTGGGAATTGAAGTCCATAAAAGAGAAAAAAATAGTTCTTCAATGACCAAATGTGATTTTCAGAAGTCATGTTTAGTGAGTAACATGATTAATCTTGCATTTAAAAAGAGTCAGAAAAGATAAAAGGAAGAACATCTTCCTTCTTTTGAACTACATTTCACTCCACAAATACTAATAAACAAAGAGTAGAGAGTCATGTGAAAAACCTATAAAGGATAATTCAATACAGGAACTTGCATAGAATTATTTTCCATTAACTAATCAGAACTTGCATTAATGTAAATGAAATCTATTTTAGCTTCCAGGAATACCATTGATTCTTTAAGGGACCTAAAAGAATAAAGAATGAATGTATAAGAATAGTAATACGATGGTAATGTGTAATAATTATACATCTACCTAATTGCAAGATATAGTGCAAAGTGTAATCAGTACTGTTGTTGTGCCCAAGATTGCGAATCCAAGAAACCACCGAGGAGCTGACAACGATGCAAGCGCACGAGGGTTTATTAGCAAGCTTGAGCTTGGGTCCAGGTATACCCGACACAGCGGAACAGGGACTTGGACCCCAAAGTGGGTTACAGCTGGGTTTTTATGGGCTGGTCTAGGGGATTTTCAGAAGGGATGGAGGAATCTCAAGTTCTGTTTATATTCTGATAGGGGGCTTTCAAGGGCATTGAGCTCTGTTCTTATTCTAATAGGGGCTTCCTGCCCTTGGCTTGGGGTCTGTTCTTATTCTAATATGGGATTTTCTACCATGAGCATGGGCTCTGTTGTCTTTCTGATATGGGATTACCTGCCGAGGACACTGAGGACATTCTGCAGTTTTTCCCATAAAGTTCAGCTCTTATTCACAGGGGCATAAAATGGCTGTACTTGTGCTAACGCTAAACTTGAGGTGGAATGGCTTTGATTTTTCTTGGCCTCCACACTGTGAAGAGCAATTTAGTAATCATTAATAATTCTCAGATGTTTCCCTCATAGTCCAGTGGTACAAAGCAATTGTTGTACATTTTCTGCTGATATCAGCCATCACTTTAAAATTGGTTTTGTTTATCTTTACTGAGTACAATAATTGGCTGTTTTTTATTTCAAATAACTTTTAAATATGAAAATATTTTGATATTATATTACATATGTTGCACTTAAATTACATGCTGTAGCCTTCCACAACTCACCCTGATACTTTTGGTTTTCTTACATGCGAACTGAAATGTCCTTTGAAAAAAATCCTTCATTAGCTGATAAGTCTCCTTTTGTTGACGTATCCTAGAGATATGGTAATTCCAGAAAGAGGATATGGAGACAAGAATTTTAATCACTAAATCACAAAATCTTTTATAAAATTGAATAACCTCCAGATGCTATTCTTTTTAGCCTTGTAAACTAATGGAAACATATTTCAAACTGTACATTTTTCTTCCCTTTAATGAGGTCACTTGTACCTTTTAGTGGTCTACAAATAGCAAGCTAAATAAAAGAATGTCTTCTTTCTTTATACTCTGATAGCACTAAAAATGAACAACAGCCTCTCTGCTAAGCTTGTCTATTGTTATCTCCAGCCTCGTAGGCATATTTCATTTAAATTAATCCTTGTCTTTCATGAACATACACATTTGGTCTTGGCATGTAGCTGGGCCAGTGGCCATTTTTAACGATGTAGCATAATAGACCCATGGGAGGAGAAAATAGTGTTCTATTTGTTAGTACTTCTCAAAGTACTTTGGTTTGCATACAAAATTACCTGGGGATCTTGGTAAAATATAGTTTCTGACTCAGGAGGGCTGGGGTAAAGCCTGATGATTCACATTTCTAATAAATCTCAGGTGACCCAGTGCTGCTGGTCTGCTGACCCTCACTTTGTTTGCTAGGTATGATCAAAGTGATGTATTTTCATCTTTTCTCTTGAATTGAGTGCAAGCTTGGGGGAAGGGACCTAACCTATCTTTATCTATTCTTTAGCAGGGCCAAGCACAGCACTCGGCATCTGGTGGGCGCTCAATAAACATATGTTGCATACCAGACGATACACCAAGAGTAAAGACTCCCTGTTCTCTGGTGCCCTAAATTTTCTTTTCTCTCAGAATGTATAACAACAAGGGACCCTCTTCTCACCTAGTAACGTGATCTGGTTACAAGTCAGAGTAGTAAATTGAAATTATAAGGTTGCACTAGAAGTCACAGAACCAGGATGACAATTTTACTTTTTTTTTCACCTCTTCCCTGCTTTCCTTTGTCTAGCTAGAACATATTCTAGGAGTGGTGCCCTCTTCAACTCCTCATGGTCCAAAGTACTGAAGTATTAAGCCTCTTAGAGGGAAAGTAAGGGAGGAGCACAGGAGGCTGAGGGTAACACCTTGAAAGTTCTCTTTAACTTGAGAATATCAACAGAGGGTCACCCAGACTTACACATGCATTGCTTTGACCTTCTTCTAAGATGTAAAATTGTTTGTTCTTGAGGTTATTTATCCACAGTTGTTTTTTTAGTTAGAATTGCTCCTAAGTATTTTTGGAAAATGAAGAGGTCACAGGTGTGTGGCTGTTGCATTTTGCCCCTAGATCATTAGGCATCCACCTTCAAGAGTGTACAGTGAAGCCATCCTGTGGGATGCTTGGGCAGCTTGCCTTCTTCGTGTGATGGACGTGTAGACAGTCTTATACCCACTCGGTGCTTAGAAAATCAGTGTTAACAAAAAGACATTAAAGGCATTAAATTGGCAAAGAAGAAGTCAAACTCTCCCTCTTCTTCAATGACATGATACTCTACATAGAAAACCCAAAAGACTCCACCCCAAGATTGCTAGAACTCATACAGCAATTTCGCAGCGTGGCAGGATAGAAAATCAATGCCCAGAAGTCAGTGGCATTTCTATATACTAACAATGAGACTGAAGAAAGAGAAATTAAGGAGTCCATCCCATTTACAATTGCACCCAAAAGCATAAGATACCTAGGAATAAACCTAACCAAAGGGATAAAGTATCTATACACTAAAAAGTATAGAACACTTCTGAAAGAAATTGAGGAAGACACAAAGAGATGGAAAAATATTCCATGCTCATGGATTGGCAGAATTAAGATTGTGAAAATGTCAATGTTACCCAGGGCAATGTACACATTTAATGCAATCCCTATCAAAATACCATGGACTTTCTTCAGAGAGTTAGAACAAATTATTTTAAGATTTGTGTGGAATCAGAAAAGACCCCGAATAGCCAGAGAATTTTAAAAAAGAAAACCATAGCTGGGACCATCACAATGCCAGATTTCAGGTTGTACTACAAAGCTGTGGTCATCCAGACAGTGTGGTACTGGCACAAAAACATAGATCAATGGAACAGAATAGAGAATCCAGAAGTCGACCCTAAACTTTATGGTCAACTAATATTCGACAAAGGAGGAAAGACTATCCACTGGAAGAAAGACAGTCTCTTCAATAGATGGTGCTGGGAAAACTGGACATCCACATGCAGAGGAATGAAACTAGACCACGCTCTTTCACCATACACAAAGATAAACTCAAAATGGATGAAAGATCTAAATGTGAGACAAGATTCCATCAAAATCCTAGAGGAGAACACAGGCAACACCCTTTTTGAAGTCAACCACAGTAACTTCTTGCGAGATATATCCATGAAGGCAAAAGAAACAAAAGCAAAAATGAACTATTGGGACTTCATCGAAATAAGAAGCTTTTGCACAGCGAAGGATACAATCAACAAAACTCAAAGGCAACCTACAGAATGGGAGAAGATATTTGCAAATGACATATCAGATAAAGGGCTAGTTTCCAAGATCTATAAAGAACTTCTTAAACTCAACACCAAAGAAACCAACAATCCAATCATGAAATGGGCAAAGACATGAACAGAAATCTCACAGAGGAAGACATAGACATGGCCAACATGCACATAAGAAAATGCTTTGCATCACTTGCCATCAGGGAAATACAAATCAAAACCACAATGAGATCCCACCTCACACCAGTGAGAATGGGGAAACCACAAATGTTGGAGAGGATGCAGAGAAAAGGGAACCCTCTTACACTGTTGGTGGGAATGTGAACTGGTGCAGCCACTCTGGAAAACTGTGTGCAGGTTCCTCAAAGAGTTAAAAATAGACCTGCCCTACGACCCAGCAATTGCGCTGTTGGAGATTTACCCCAAAGATACAGATGCAATGAAACGCCGGGACACCTGCACCCTGATGTTTATAGCAGCAATGGCCACAATAGCCAAACTGTGGAAGGAGCCTCGATGTCCATCGAAAGATGAATGGATAAAGAAGATGTGGTTTATGTATACAATGGAATATTACTCAGCCATTAGAAATGACAAATACCGGGGATCACTGGGTGGCGCAGCGGTTTGGCGCCTGCCTTTGGCCCAGGGCGCGATCCTGGAGACCCGGGATCGAATCCCACGTCAGGCTTCTGGTGCATGGAGCCTGCTTCTCCCTCTGCCTATGTCTCTGCCTCTCTCTCTCTCTGTGTGTGACTATCATAAATAAATAAAAATTAAAAAAAATAAATGAGATATACCCACCATTTGTTTCAACGTGGATGGAACTGGAGGATATTATGCTGAGTGAAGTAAGTCAGTTGGAGAAGGACAAACATTGTATGTTCTCATTCATTTGGGAATATAAATAATAGTGAAAGGGAATAGAAGGGAAGGGAGAAGAAATGTGTGGGAAATACCAGAAAGGGAGACAGAACATAAAGACTCCTAACTCTGGGAAACGAACTAGGTGTGGTGGAAGGGGAGGAGGGTGGGCGGTGGGGGTGAATGGGTGACAGGCACTGAGGGGGGCACTTGACAGGATGAGCACTGGGTGTTATTTTGTATATTGTAAATTGAACACCAATAAAAAATAAATTTATTAAATAAAAAAATTAAAAGAATAAATTCTAGAATCTCCAGAATTATACCAACAATTATTTACATATTCAGAAAAATGAAACCGAAAAAAATATTTCCTTAAGTGCTCAGTATTGATATAAAATTCCTCATAAAGAGAAACAATTTTTATTTGTAGTAAGCTGAGCATGTGGCTCTACCAGTATCATGCCCGAGTTCTCCCTCTAAGTTCCTGGTGGAAGGAGTGAAAGATGGTGATTTAAACACACCTGTGTATACACAGGTACAAAAGACTAAAGGGTGTAAGGAAAATATTTTACGGCTACTTGGCCTATTAGCTATGTTTCAAACTGATCAAAATCTGATAACACTGTCATAGGCAGCATTCTAAGAGGGCAGAAAAATCCATGACTTCTAAGGAGCACATTTTAGATACTCTCCTCTGTTTGAGTGTGGCCAGAGTCTGTGAATATGATAGGATTCACATCCCGGATTAAATTCATCAAAGGTAAAAAAAAAAAAATCATCAAAGGGGAAATTAACTGACTAGGTCTAATCCAATCAGATGAATCCTTAAAAGAGATCTCCATGAAGTCAAAGAGACTCGCAGTATGAGAAGGTCTATGGAAGAGCCATCTGGCTAAGGCACAAGACTCCCCTCTGGCCAACGAGCAAAACAATAACGCCAGTCCAAGAAACACAAGGTTATTAATTCTGCCAACAACCAAGGGGCTTGGAAGAGAACCCTGGATCTTCTGGGTTGATGGATGCAAGCGGATGAGATTCCACTTGCAGAGACACCTGTATTTCAACCGAGTGAGATTCTTAAGCTGAGCATCCAGCTGTGTCACACCAACCCCTGACCTACCCGACAATAATAAATGTGTGTTATCTTAAGCCATCAACTTGCGGTAACTTGTCATGCAATCATAGAACAGTAAGACACTAGGGCATTTCTCATTTAAGCAAGTAGGATAGCATGTCTGGTAGGTAGTTTTCGGGGCTTGAGTTTTACAAATAATATTTCTAGCTCCTTCAAGAACTACACTGTTTTTGCAATTGACATGGATTGTGCACTCTCTTCCAAGCTTCTCATCCTAAGGTAAAATCCGTGAATTCGTGGGTCAAAATTCCCTGACAACTTCTTCAGTGTGTCTGGGCCTGTTTGGTGGGGGAACTTATGCCCGAGCAACTTATTCCCACGCACAGAGGCAGCCCCTGCGGCTCCGGCTGACAGCACAGGACAAGGGCTGCGGCTCACCCCTTTCACCCCAACCCGATTCCTTTGTTTTTGAAGAAGAATGTATTTATTCATGATAGACACACAGAGAAAGAGAGAGAGCGAGGCAGAGACACAGGCAGAGGCAGAGGCAGGCTCCACGCAGGGAGCCCCACGCGGACTCCACCCCTGGGCTCCAGGGTCAGGCCCAGGCTGAAGGCGCGTCAACCGCTGGGCTGCCCGGGCCGCCCCCAATTTCTTAAAAGCTGCGCGGGCAGACAGTCACCAGGCCCTCTCCAGCTGTGCTCGGTGCCACGCAGGCGGCTTCTTGACTGGCTCGAAGCATCTAAGCAAAAGTTTGCGGGGGGGGGGGGGGGTCCCTGGGGCCACGTTAAGATGCAACCGGCGCGCAGTTCACATCACTTTGAAAATAGCTTTGAAAAAAAAAATCGCTTTGAAACTGCCGAACTGGGATCCTGGGCCTCACTCCGCAGGCCTCGGAGCGGGCGTCAGAGCCAGGTTTTGCAGTCCTCTCGCCTCAGCTGCGGCCCCGCGACCACAATTCCAGGTGCCCGCCAGGACCCTTCGAGCCCCGACAGCCCGGAAGCGCCTGACCACGCCTACCCACTGCGCCTGCGCGAGGCGCCCCCTCCGGCGAGCGGGGAGACTGGCGCGGGCGGGCCGAGAGGCTCGTCGCGCCTGCGCGAAGGCCCCGGGGAGCAGCGTCGTTACTTTCCAAACGACTGGCGGGAACCGTTGGAGGCTGTGCGGTCGCCGTCTGGTCTGCCGGGCAGCAGCGCGCTCCCTCGTCCCTAGGCCTGGCCGTGGCGCCGCAGCTCTCCCGCGAGCAGAGGCGGAAATCGTGGCCCAGTTCTTCTGTGAGTCCCCCTCCCGCAGGCCAGAGGGCGGGGACAGCTGAGGCCAGCGGCCCTGGAGGCCCGGCCGGCCCGGAGGCGGGGGCCGGGGGTGGGGGGCGGCTCTGCTCCAGCGCCCGCCTGGCTGGAGAATCTAATCTAGGCGCCTTGCTCCTGGGGGAGCGGGAAGCCCAGGTGCTGCCCGGCCTGCCTCGCGCCGCGCCCCTGCACCAGCAGCCTTGCGGGAAACTGCGGATCCCACAGGCTGCCCAGCCCGGCCGCCCGGCACCACCCCGAGCGGTGGAGCCCAGTGCACTTTGAACAGCCCATCCACCAAGCTTTGATTCCGGTACTGAGGGCGATGGGCTAGATTTAGGACCAGGCCATGCTTGTACCCTCTGATAGACTCTGGCAGGAGAAGAGGAGGGAAAAGTGAGGGAGAGGCTTGCTCTGGAGCATCCGACCGGTTAATCAATCAATTGCTAATCCAGACGCAAAAGCCTATTTCCACACCCTGTGATCACGTAACCTGAATTGGGGCTTGCATTACCCTGAGCTTGTAGTTCTACTTGGACGCTAGGTTAATGCAGTTTGGCATTTTTATTTCCGCATAAACGCAGGTATCGTGTTCTTTTGATTTAGAAGCAACATTTTTAAGGATTTTCAGTGGCACTTTTCCCCTACTCTGCTTTCAGCAAGACACGCACAAACGCACGTTTAGGCTTTTTCAGTTTGATGCCATGAATGAAACCGCAGCCACATCTAAATAGGCTTTATTTTCCAGAGTTACAAAGTGGAAATAACTTTAACATTCCTTTTGTTTTCAGCATTTGGCATCAACAGCATTTTATATCAGCGTGGCATATATCCATCTGAAACCTCTACCAGAGAGCAGAAATACGGACTCACCTTGCTTATAACAACAGATCCTGAGCTCATAAAATAATTCAATCATGTAGTGGACAAGTGAAAGGTATTTAATTGTTGAAAACCAATTTGAGTTTTGCAAGTCTTCTTGGACCCGTACTTTCTGGCATCTTGGTGTTCATTTTTCAGCTCTATACAAAGAGGTGTAGAACACTGCAATCTCAAATATAGTGATTCTCCATCGGAAGGAAGCAAATAATAAAGTGAAAGAAAGTCCACTCTTCCCTACCACATTTTGAGTGGGTTAAATATGTTGATGTTAGGAATCTGATCTGGCTTCACAAAACAATCTCTATCAACTCCTTTTGAAGTGATTTTTGCAGTTCGTGTAGCCAGGTGGAACAAGTTGGAATTTTACATAACTATGATGATGTTTATTATTGGAGAGAAATCCACTACATATTTTTAACATGATATATTTTCTATAGCTGCCTAGAGTTTAAAACCGTCATTATTTTAAGATAAAAGAAAATGAAATTGGATCCAGCCTGGGAACTAAACTTAAAAAAATACTACTAATAGAATACCCAATAAAGTTTTTTAATGTCTTACTGTCTTCATTTGTCTTTGTTAAAATCCTGCCTGTACGTTAGCCATTTCTATCTGAACACCCCTTGTTTTTTCTTAGCTCAAGAAATTACTGAATACTTGTTGAATGGATACTTGTTCTCCATCTATTCTGTCTCTTTTTTCCATGTTTTTCTCTACTTAGGATTCTCACTTCTAATTTTTCTGTGTTATAGGATGTTTCTCCCTGGCTCCTCATTTCACCTTCCAAAACTAGTTCCAAAAAAAAAAAAATTACAGTAATTTTTTTATACCTGAGTCATATATATATATATATATATATATATATATATATATATATATATTTTGTTTGTTTGTTTCAAGAGGCTTTATTTTTAAAATTCTATTAATTGTGTTTTTATCATCTTCAGGGCTAAATCACCCAGGGTGATACTCAGATTACTTAGCCTGAAACATAGAAGTAACTAAGAATCTATGTCACCTTAATTTGATGAAGAAGCAAGCCCTGCCTAAGTTACTGGTTTTTAGGTTGTCTCCTTTAAGGCTACACTTAGAACATTTCACCTCAGTTGTATATAGACCTTCCTATTTAATTTGTCCCTTTTATTTTAGTTAGAATGGAGGAATTGCTTTTCTTAGAGGCAAATTGTTCAATCTCTTTGAATCCCCATCCCTCTAGCCTTCTTAAGGAATCTACCCTAGTTCTTCTCTGGTATTTCTGGTTTCTTTGTTTTGAGATATTTTCATTGGTTTCATTTGTCTTCAGTTTTAAAAGAAAAAAATTTCCACCCACCCCAGATCTTTAAGTGACTACCTAATCTCTTCCTCTTCCGAGCAAAATTGAGACAAGGTTGGTTTTTGTCAAGGGGTCAGCAAGACTGATGGCCCATATCCAGCAAGTGGCCTATTTTTGTACTACCTGCAAACTGAGTGTTTTCAGATTTCTCAAGGCTAGTTTTTTAAAAACTACGCAAGAGACCTAGGTGGCCCACAAGTCCTAAATATTACAAGATTGTTTTTGTGTCTTAAAAAACAAAACAAAAAAAAAAACCTGTGTATTCTTGAGTATATTATCCCAAGTTCCAAGATTAATTCAGGGCTCATTATGAGGCCCCCTTATTATAATCTCTAAGATGACTTCTGACACATTCATAACTTTACTAACAATCTTTGTGTAGTTGACTCATAAACATACATCCAACCCAAGTCTTCTCTTTGCTCATATAGTAAGTGGCTCCCTTGATATCCACATGTGGCTAACCTAGTGATACTTGAAAACTAAATTTAAGGGGGTCCTGGCTGGCTCAGTCAGTAGAGCATGCAACTCTTGATCTTGGGTTGTAAGTTCCAGCCCCACATTGGGTGTGGAGATTACTTAGAAATAAAACCTTAGGGCAGCCCGGGTGGCTCAGCAGTTTAGCACTGCCTTCAGCCCAGGGCATGATCCTGGAGACCTGGGATCGAGTCCCACATCAGGCTCCCTGCATGGAGCCTGCTTCTCCCTCTGCCTGTATCTCTTCCTCTCTATCTGTCATGAATAAATAAATAAAATCTTTAAAAAAGAAGAAAAATAAAACCTTAAAAAAATTGTAAGCATCATGTCTCATTTCCATTCTCTTTCAATGAATGGATCAACCTTCCAACCAGTGGTATAAACCAGAAAGTTGGCAACTATCTCTGAGTATTTCCTCTTCCTTAGTCTCATAAGTATCCAATAAATCTTAACAATTTTAATCACGAAATCTCTTGACTCTACCTATACTGATCCATCTCTACCAATTTATCCTTCTATAAGCCTTCAGTACCTCTTGCTTGAATTACTAATCAATTAGCATCCCTAGATCCTCTCTTTACTTCCACTCTACTTTCCACACATCACAGCCTAAAGGATAGTTCTGAAATATAAGTTTAATCACATCACACCCTACTTCAGACACAGTAATGACTTCCCTGATTCTTGAAGTATAAGTTCTTTAATTTACCCCATGTGACCTTGTGTGGTCTTACCCCTATGTATCTTGCACAAACCGACCTTGTTCATTCTCCCTTTCTTAACTGTATTTGTATTACCCTTTCAATCCTCTGGTCAGATACTTTTCGCTTTTCAGTATTTTAGACCTGTACCCTTTTCTGTAATCTTTTGCATATTTAATGGTATTTATTTGTAGAACTGAAGTCAAGTGAGAATTCCCTGAGTCAAATTTTCCTATATTCTCTCATTGGATCACATACTGCACCTTCTTAACATTTATTACAATTAAAAATTTGCATTTATTGCTGCAGTGATTAGATTAATGCTCATCTTCTGGAATTTACCTTGGATTAGAGTATACTGCATGTTCACTACTCTGTGCTTAGCATTCAGTACTAACTACATCTGGTACGGATACTGAGAATTGGACAACGGGAGCTAGGTTATTGTGAGGCAAGTTTTCTGTACAGGTTGGAGGAGTTCCAAAATACCAGTGGTAGGAATTTGCTAAGGGCAGAAAGTGAGACCTGGGAAGAGTTACTTTGTAATGCAGTGAACCAAAAAAGATGCCCTGTTCTGTATTGCAGATTGGTTATACAAGTGTTCAGTTCAGAAACTGGTGGTATTCATCTCAAATATTGAAAGCGGTGAAGTCCTTGAAAGGTGGAAGTTTGATATTGAGTGCGACAAGACTGCAAAAGATGACAGGTAAGTATGAATTAAACTGCTTCCACTTTCATAGATTTTTTTTCCAAAACTTGTTTTCTTGACTAAATGAGTTCTAACTATATTGAACTAGTTTCGTATAAGGTAGTTTGTTTCTAACTATGTTAGATCTCCCGTGGAGAAGAATAAGACTCACAAACTGTGCTCACAAAAGAGTCGTGCCTATTATGGACTTGTATAGTGTACTTTTAACATAACTGCCCTTAGTCTAAAATCCATAAATTTCACCCTTTAGTATTTATGGTGCTATATGTAAGCTACACATGATGTATTAGGTGGGCCATTTAATGGATTGTGTCAAGGTACTTTTAACCATGAAGTATTATCCTAGATTTTCTCCTAGCTTGATATGCAGCTCTACTGTATTTCATTTAACGCTATAAACTTCCTAAGACACTCTGAACTGAAGTTCTTAGATCCTCTGGATGGGAAATGCCCCCTCATTATATGCTAATTCTTAGCATTGTCCCAGGCATGCTTACCTGTAAACTCAGAACTCTCTCTCATAATGAAATATAGTTTGTTCCTGAAGCCTTTGGTCTGTTTTAGAAAATGTTTATTTTATTTTTTAATGAATTTATTTTTTATTGGTGTTCAATTTACCAACATACAGAATAACACCCAGTGCTCATGCCGTCAAGTGCCCCCCTCAGTGCCCACCACCCAGTCACCCCCACCCCCGCCCTCCTCCCCTGCCACCACCCCTACCTAGTTCGTTTCCCAGAGTTAGGAGTATGTATGTTCTGTCTCCCTTTCTGATATTTCCCACACATTTCTTCTCCCTTCCCTTATATTCCCTTTCACTATTATTTATATTCCCCAAATGAATGAGAACATACAATGTTTGTCCTTCTCCGACTGACTTACTGCACTCAGCATAATACCCTGCAGTTCCATCCACGTTAAGCAAATGGTGGGTATTTGTCATTTCTAATGGCTGAGTAATGTTCCATTGTATACATAAACCACATCTTCTTTATCCATTCATCTTTCGATGGACATCGAGGCTCCTTCCACAGTTTGGCTATTGTGGACATTGCTTCCAGAAACATCCGGGTGCAGGTGGGTGCAGGTGTCCCGGCGTTTCATTGCATCTGCATCTCTGAAGTAAATCCCCAGAGGTGCAATTGCTGGGTCATAGGGCAGGGCTATTTTTAACTCTTTGAGGAAGCTCCACACAGTTTTCCAGAGTGGCTGCACCAGTTCACATTCCGACCAACAGTGTAAGAGGGTTCCCTTTTCTCCGCATCCTCTCCATCATTTGTGGTTTCCTGCCTTGTTAATTTTCCCAACTCTCATGGTGTAAGGTGGTATCTCATTGTGGTTTTGGTTTGTATTTCCCTGATGGCAAGTGATGCAGAGCATTTTCTCATGTGCGTGTTGGCCATGTCTATGTCTTCCTCTGTGAGATTTCTCTTCATGTCTTTTGCCCATTTCATGATTGGATTGTATGTTTCTTTGGTGTTGAGTTTAAGAAGTTCTTTATAGATCTTGGATGCTAACCCTTTTTATCTGATACATCATTTGCAAATATCTTCTCCCATTCTGTAAGTTGTCTTGTAGTTTTGTTGACTGTATCCTTTGCTGTGCAAAAGCTTCTTATCTTGATGAAGTCCCAATAGTTCATTTTTGCTTTTGTTTCTTTTGCCTTCATGGATGTATCTTGCAAGAAGTTATTGTGGCCGAGTTCAAAAAGGGTGTTCCCTGTGTTCTACTCTAGGATTTTGATGGAATCTTGTCTCACATTTAGATTTTTCATCCATTTTGAGTTTATCTTTGTGTGTGGTGAAAGAGCGTGGTCTAGTTTCATTCCTCTGCATGTGGATGTCCAATTTTCCCAGCACCATTTATTAAAGAGACTGTCTTTCTTCCAATGGATAGTCTTTCCTCCTTTATCGAATATTAGTTGACCATAAAGTTCAGGGTCCATTTCTGGGTTCTCTATTCTGTTCCATTGATCTATGTGTCTGTTTTTGTGCTGGTACCACACTGTCTTGATGACCACATCTTTGTAGTACAACCTGAAATCTGGCATTGTGATGCCCCCAGATATGGTTTTCTTTTTTAAAATTCCCCTGGCTATTCGGGGTCTTTTCTGATTCCACACAAATCTTAAAATAATTTGTTCTCTCTGAAGAAAGTCCATGGTATTTTGATAGGGATTGCATTAAACATGTACATTGCTCTGGGTATCATTGACATTTTCACAATCTTAATTCTGCCAATCCATGAGCATGGAATATTTTTCCATCTCTTTGTGTCTTCCTCAATTTCTTTCAGAAGTGTTCTATAGTTTTTAGGGTATAGATCCTTTACCTCTTTGGTTAGGATTCTTCCTAGGTATCTTATGCTTTTGGGTGCAATTGTAAATGGGATGGACTCCTTAATTTCTCTTTCTTCAGTCTCATTGTTAGTGTATAGAAATGCCATTGATTTCTGGGCATTGATTTTGTATCCTGCCACACTGCCAAATTGCTGTATGAGTTCTAGCAATCTTGGGGTGGAGGCTTTTGGGTTTTCTATGTAGAGTATCATGTCATCGGCGAAGAGGGAGAGTTTGACTTCTTCTTTGTCAATTTGAATGCCTTTAATGCCTTTTTTTTGTCTGATTGCTGAGGCTAGGACTTCCAATACTATGTTGAATAGCAGTGGTGAGAGTGGACATCCCTGTCTTGTTCCTGATCTTAGGGGAAAGGCTCCCAGTGCTTCCCCATGGAGAATGCGATTTGCTGTGGGCTTTAGGTAGATGGCTTTTAAGATGTTGAAGAATGTTCCCTCTGTCCCTACACTCTGATGAGTTTTGATCAGGAATGGATGCTGTATTTTGTCAAATGCTTTCTCTGCATCTAATGAGAGGATCCTATGGTTCTTGGTTTTTCTCTTGCTGATATGATGAATCACATTGTTTGTTTTATGAGTATTGAACCAGCCTTCTGTCCCGGGGATAAATTGTACATGGTCATGGTGAATAATTTTCTTAATGTATTGTTGGAACCTATTGGCTAGTATCTTGTTGAGAATTTTTGCATCCATGTTCATCAGGGATATTGGTCTGTAATTCTCCTTTTGGTGGGGTCTTTGTCTGGTTTTGGAATTAAGGTGATGCTGGCCTCAAAGAAAGAATTTGGAAGTACTCCATCTCTTTCTATCTTTCCAAACAGCTTTAGTAGAATAGGTATGGTTTCTTCTTTAAACGTTTGATAGAATTCCCCTGGGAAGCCATCTGGCCCTGGACTTTTGTGTCTTGGGGGGTTTTTGATGACTGCTTCAATTTCCTCCCTGGTTATTGGCCTGTTTAGGTTTTCTATTTCTTCCTGTTCCAGTTTTGGTAGTTTGTGGCTTTCCAGGAATGCATCCATTTCTTCTAGATTGCCTAATTTATTGGCCTATAGCTGTTCATAGTATGTTTTTAAAATCGTTTGTATTTCCTTGGTGTTGGTCGTGATCTCTCCTTTCTCATTCATGATTTTCTTAATTTGAGTCTTCTCTATCTTCTTTTTAATAAGGTTGGCTAACGGTTTATCTATCTTATTAATTCTTTCATAGAACCAACTCCTGTTTATGTTGACCTGTTCCACAGTTCTTTTGGTCTTGATTTCGTTGAGTTCTGCTCGAATCTTTCTTAACTCTCTTCTTCTACTGGGTGTAGGATCTATTTGCTGTTTCTTCTCTAGCTCCTTTATATGTAAGGTTTGCTTTTGTATTTGAGATCTTTCCAGTTTTTGAGTGGATGCTTTTTTTTTTTTTTTAATTTTTATTTATTTATGATAGTTACAGAGAGAGAGAGAGAGAGGCAGAGACACAGGCAGAGGGAGAAGCAGGCTCCATGCACCGGGAGCCTGACGTGGGATTCGATCCCGGGTCTCCAGGATCGCGCCCTGGGCCAAAGGCAGGCGCTAAACCACTGCGCCACCCAGGGATCCCTTGAGTGGATGCTTGTATTGCGATGTATTTCCCCCTTAGGACTGCTTTTGCTGCATCCCAATGATTTTGAATGGTTGTACCTTCATTCTCATTAGTTTCCATGAATCTTTTTAATTCTTCCTTAATTTCCTGGTTGACCCTTTCATCTTTTAGCAAGATGATCCTTAACCTCCACGTGTTTGAAGGCCTTCCAAACTTCTTGTTGTGATTTAGTTCTAATGTCAAGGCATTATGGTCTGAGAATATGCAGGGGACGATCCCAATATTTTGGTATCGGTTCAAACCCCATTTGTGACCCAGGATGTGGCCTATTCTGGAGAAAGTTCCATGTGCACTTGAGAAGAATGTGTATTCAGTTGAGTTTGGATGTAAAGTTCTGTAGATACCTGAAGTCCATCTGGTCCAGTGTATCATTTAAAGCTCTTGTTTCTTTGGAGATTTTGTGCTTAGAAGACCTATCCAGTGCAGAAAGCCTTAAATCGAAGTCACCAAGTAGAAGTGTATTATTATCTAAATATGTCTTAATTTTGGTTATTAATTCATTGATATATTTGTCAGCTCCCACATTCAGGGCATATATATTGAGGATTGTTAAGTCCTGTTGTTGGATAGATCCTTTAAGTATGATATAGTGTCCCTCTTCATCTCTTACTACAGTCTTTGGGGTAAAGTTCAGTTTATCTGATATAAGGATGGCTACCACTGCTTTCTTTTGAGGACCATTTGAATGGTAAATGGTTCTCCAACCTTTTGTTTTCAGGCTGTAAGTGTCCTTCTGTCTAAGATGAGTCTCTTGTAGACAGCAAATCGATGGGTCCTGCTTTTTTATCCAGTCTGAAACCCTGCACCTTTTGATGGGGTCATTAAGCCCGTTCACGTTCAGAGTTACTATTGACAGGTAGGAGTTTAGTGTCATCATGATATCTATTCAGTCCTTTTTTTGTGGATTGTTCCACTGAACTTCTTCTTAAAGGGAAATTTTAAGAGTTTCCCCTTAAAATTTCTTGCAGAGCTGGTTTGGAGGTCACATATTCTTTCAGTTCCTGCCTGTCTTGGAAGGTCTTTCTCTCTCCTTTTATTCTGAATGAGAGCCTTGCTGGATAAAGTATTCTTGGTTGCATGTTCTTCTCATTTAGGACCCTGAATATATCCTGCCAGCCCTTTCTGTCCTGCCAGGTCTCTGTGGAGAGGTCTGCTGTAACCCTAATACTCCTCCCCATAAAAGTCAGGGATTTCTTGTCTCTTGCTGCTTTAAGGATCTTCTCTTTATCTTTGGAATTTGCAAGCTTCACTATTAAATGTCGAGGTGTTTAATGGTTTTTATTGATTTTAGGGGGGGATCTCTCTATCTCCTGGATCAGAATGCCTGTTTCCCTTCCCAGATTAGGAAAGTTTTCAGCTAGGATTTGTTAAAATACATATTCTGGCCCTCCGGCCCTTTCGGAGCACTTGGGAAACCCAATTAAATGTAGGTTTTTCTTCCTCAGTCTGTCGTTTATTTCTCTTAATCTATCTTCATGGTCTTTACATTGTTTGTCTCTTTTTCCCTCAGTTTCTCTCTTTGCCATCAACTTGTCTTCTATGTCTCCCTCTCATTCTTCTGCCTCATGAACCCTCATTGTGTGGACTTCTAGTTTGGATTGCACCTCATTCAATTGATTTTTACTTTCTGCCTGATTATATCTAAATATTGCAGTCATGAAGTCTCTTGAGTCCTTTATGCTTTTTTCTAGCCCCCAGTAGGTTTATAATAGTGCTTCTGAATTTCCTTTCTGACATTGAATTGTAATCCAGATTTTGTAACTCTGTGGGACAGAGGACTGTTTCTGATTCTTTCTTTTGAGTTGAGGATTTCTTTCTAGTCATTTTGCTCTGTGCAGAGTGGCCAAAAACAAGTTGTATTGGGAAAAGGAGAAAAAGAGAGGAGAGATAGAAGGAAAGAAAAGAGAAAAAGAAAAAAGAAAAAAGGAAGTAAAAAAGAGAAGAAACAGAGATAGAAAAATAAAGAAAGGAAAAAGAAGGGCAGGGTAAGCAAACAGAAATCAAAAAGCAAAAAAAACAAAAACAAAAAAAAACACAGGGGAGTATCTTCTATTTCTGTACTTTAATTCCCTTGACTTCCCCTGGAATTTGTCCATCTAGTTGGTCTTCTGGGAGACGGGCCTGTTGTGCTGATCTTCAGGTGTTAGCACTTGGGGGATCTGCTCTGCCGCCTGCCTGTTCCAGGGCTCAGTGGGGATTTTTTACCCCCTTGAGGCTCCAGAAGGAACAACCACAGTGGCAGCGGCCAGCTCTGGAGCTCTGGAGTCTACTCCCGCAGTAACTACAGAGCTCTCCATCTGCAGGGACCTGGATGCTCTGGGGGCGGGGCCGCTGATCTGCTCAGCTCGGGGCAGGAGCGTCCTTCCCGTCCTGGGCCCTCCTGGCCTCTTCCTGTCCTGGGGGGAGGCCGGATCCTGGGCTGTGTCCCTGGCGCCCTGTGCTCCTGGGCCTGCGCTGTTGGATTTGCACTCCACCGCATAGCCACCTCTCCGCAGAGCTGCCGTCCGGGCCCCTCTGAGCTGCTCCCGGGTCCAGCGATGCCATGCTGCAGCCCTTAGGGAGCTCAGCGCACTCTCCCCAGGGCACAGTTGCTCTGTTAGTGTCCCAGGGAGCCTGAGGGCATCCCCACCTTTCTGGGGTCCTGCTCCAACTCCCTGTGAGGCCTTTCCACCCAGGAAGATTGGTGAAGCTCCTGCTTCTTGGGGCCTGGGCTCTCCTGTCCTGGGGACACTCACCCCGGCCTTAGCCTGGCTCTTCGCGGGGCCCCTCTCCCTTGGATGCCTTTTGTTTCTTTATTTCTTTTTACCCCGTCTTCCTAACTTGATAGAAGCGTGAACTCTTCTCACTGTAGCATTCCAGCTGTTCTCTCTTTAAATCTCAGGCTGAATTCATAGATTTTCAGGATGATTTGAAGATTATCTAGGTAATTGGTGGGAACAGGTGATTTGGGGACACTAGTCTTCCGCCATCTTGCCCCTCCCCTAGAAAATGTTTAATTATAAATACACCTTGATATAACATCTTCTTTGAAGCACTACAGAATTAGACATTTAGGTATTCCTAAAAATACCAAAATGATTATGCCAATTAAAGATCTTAGATACTAATTGTTATCTTTATTTTACAACATCCTGAATGTTTCCTGACTTGAAGCACTCGGCAGGTTTTCTAGTCATCTGTTATTTAATGATCTAATACTAAGATCAGCCTTAATATCTGGAATAATAAATGAAATTATAATTGTTTTTTAAAAACTCCTTTGGAATGCATTACTTAATTTGAGTTTTGAAGCATTTAATCAAACAAATAATCTTATCAGTGTTTTAAATAACTTGTTAAAACTTAAAATGAATCAACTCATTTAGTTTCTTTGGTAGCACACCCAGAGAAAAGTCTCAGAAGGCCATCCAGGATGAGATCCTCTCCGTAATCCAACAGATCACAGCTACCGTGACATTTCTGCCGCTGTTGGAAGTCTCTTGTAAGTATTATATGACTTCACGTTGGTTCAGATTTCTTGTGGAAAGACTAAGCTATTACTTTAAGAATTAACCATTTTGTTGAATTTTTTCTTAATTATCCATGTCATGGTATATAAGTGAGAAAAACGTCATGAATCTAAAGCAATGCTGGTTGTGTTTTATTTACAAGTGCTGAATAGGGAAAGAATGAAAATTTTCTACAGTGCTCCTGAATATTTTGATGTAATTTCTTCCATTTCTTTTATTTTATACACATTTCCTTGTATATAATTAAGACTTAGACAGGTATAACTGTGTCTTTCTTTTCTAGATTAGTTACTCCTTCATTCATCAGATATACCCTAAATGCCTACTGTATGCCTAACACGGTTCTGGGCATTGGGATACAGCAGTCACAGAACCAAGATGTTCTTTTTCTCTGGCTTAGATTCATGCTGTCTCGTGATTAATTATATACTTTCTGCAAATATCTTTAGTGGTTCTTTGAAGAAAAAAATCAAGTTTTTCATTAAGTAAAAGGGAGTACAGTATTTTCTGTACTAAAATTTCCATTGAAGAAAAGCAATTAGCTAATATAACTGATTAGAGATCAAGCTAAACTAGCTTTTCTGACATGATAGCTGGCTCACATGTGAGGGAGACAGGAAGGATAGTTGTACCTTTCGAAAAATAATTGTACTTTAATGATCTTATCCAATTTAGGTTCATTTGACCTACTGATTTATACAGACAAGGATTTGGTTGTACTTGAAAAATGGGAAGAGTCAGGACCACAGTTTGTTACCAATTCTGAGGAAGTCCGTCTTCGTTCATTTAGTACTACTATCCACAAAGTAAATAGCATGGTGGCCTATAAAATTCCCACCAGTGACTGAGGATGAGATAAGGACAGTGATGTACTTGTAGTTCTCAGATGCGGTTTTCCTGAAACCAAGTCAACTATAGTTGATAAATTTTGTATCACTGGTTAATTTTTAGACTGGGAAAACTTAACATTCTACATCTATTGAACTGTGCATAATTGTCCAATTTTTTCTACCTGTATAACTTTATACAGGGTTGACATAAATTATTGCACATTGTTCAAAAGGGAACTAGCAGATCACATCAGCATTGTTGTCAATTCCTTGAAAGTGGTAACTGTAGATGGATAACTTTTGCCATAAAACTAAATGCCTTCTTAAATCAGACCTTTTGGTCAAGGACTTTGACTCTGGAATATAGGTAGGGAGATATTAAATGTAAAATACAGCAACAGAAGTCTGAATATTGAGAGTCTTTGTTTAGATTCTGAAATTATCTAACGATAACTTGCAAGTAATGAAACATTGCTCATAATAGGTCTCTGCCATTTATTTTATTTGTCTATTTTCCATATTGAAAACATTTCCAATGATTTGATTTTAATTTGTTGTAGAACTCGAACCTACAAAGCTACGTATATTGCCACTGTTTAAATTCCTGTGATACAGAACTCTTAATTTTTTTTATGTTTTCTAAAATCAAGCTTTAAATGATGATGAAATAAAGTTAAATATGTATGTTTAAAATTTGTCTTAAAATATGTTTATATTGGTGTGGTATTAACACATACAATAGAATGGATTCAGTATAGCAAATAATATCTTGTGCCTACTGAGGCCTAAGGATACAAACTTGAATAAATCTGGAGTTACTTTCAATTTAATGAACAAGCTTTGATTATATCCCTTTAATCTTATAACCTTAGACTTAAAATAAGCATCATTCTCTGTAAAAAATAATAGATGTCATTGGAATTAATTCATTTTAGCATGTAGTGTACTGGAGAACTTTTCTATCCTCTTAGCCTTATTGCCAGCCTAGTTTTCCTTATTTTTTAAGGGTCAGTTTAAGGCAAACTTCTGACGTCTTTTCTCATCTCTATTCTAAATGTTACCTTGTTTTGTAATTAAGTGCTTAGTATCAGACACCGTTCTAAGCTTTTTATATGATTTAACTCATTAACCTTCACTATAAAGTAAAACACATGGCCTGTATCACTCATTCAGAAATTACAAAGTGAGCACCTGTTAAAGTGCCAAGTATTAGGATGAATGAAACAAAGTCCTGGTCTTTCTAAAGCGTGAGATATGGAGAGGAAAATAGATGGCAATCTTCCAGGCAGTTACTACACAGGTTTATCTCATTATGTATTTGTCTTTGTTTTTTCACCTGAGTAATCTAATCTCTTTGATCCAGTTGCCTGCTTGTTAAGAATAAAGGGCAATTCTCTCATTGCAAGACAAATAAGTGCCAGTAATTGATGACAGGTATCGTGAATGCTACTGTGAAAGCCCATTGCCTTGAGAATTGTTGAAGCTATCTAATTGAGGTCCACCCACATGTGTCCTTTTCCTGAATAAGAAAAGTAGTTCTGCAGAAATGAAAATGATGTTGAATTAAGGTATGGTCAAGAGTCTGGTTTTCCAAACATGAGGTATGTTACAAAGTGGACACTAGTAAGATTAAAACATTTAAATTCTGGGCTGTTTGTAACCTCTAAACATGAAACATTAGGTTGAGAAGGAAAGCAGAACTGAAAGTTCAGTAAAAATATGAAGAGTTAACAATTCTGGTCCTACTTTTGGGACAAAAGTTTGAAATTCTTTTTAGAAAGCAGTAACTGCTTTAGGAAACACTAAATACCTCTGCTAAATAAGCAGAAATAATGTGGTCATTCCCTGAAAAATGTTCACCAGTAGCAACTTTCTTAATAGATCACGGATAATACTTAAATTTCTGTCAGTTGTTTTTATTCGCCAAATTAAACAGTCCTAATATTACCACTTATACTTTGTGGCTTATAACACTACTGAGTCCTACTAGTACATATATTAGAGTTGAGTGGGAGCCAAGCTACAAGCTTTATTGGCAAAGCTCAATCGGAAAAGCTTTGGCCTATGGCTCCAACTAAACTTGTCCTGCCCTCTTTTCCTATACCTTGAAGTCCACCTTAAGAGGAAGATATTTATTTATTTATTTTTTTAAGAGGAAGATATTTAAACCAACAGATGCAAGAATTGCGAATGACCTATGAACAGTGGGTATTATGTGTAAGTGATGAATCACTAAATTATACTCCTGAAACCAATATTACACTATATGTTAACTAAAATTTAAATAAATGTTTGGAAGAAAAAAAGAGCCCTACATGACTTCCACACCATGTTATACAGAGAAACCAAGATTCTAAGAGAGCCTGATGGGCCTGCCCTGGACTCTTGACTCAGTTTTGCTTACCATAGGTGGAGGAATGGAAACATGTTCCGACTGGGCCTATCAGGGTCTGAAATAGAGCCCCAGAAGGGACTGAACCACACGTCTCCAGGATTCTTCTCCCAGTGTCATCAATTGGAGAGAGGAGTCAAGCCTCCATGGGAATTCACACAGAGGTGTGTAATAGTCTCATGTATTAATTGGCTTTTGCACAAACAACCATAGAATAACAATTTTTTCCCTGTAAGTCAGTGGGTTATCTGGAGTGCTTGTCTTCTTATCATGCAAATCTGCAGGGTACGTGTCTCCTTCTATCATTGAAGGGGCAATGCCTCACCAGGACTGCTAAAGCTTATCTTCAGAACTTTCACACTGACATTTTTGCCCATATTCCACTGATGCAGGTAAGACTTAAGGCTAAGCCAAACTTCAATGGGGCCAGAAAGTACACTCTTCCCATGGACTTGGGGAGAGGGCTGTGTGAAAATCTGGTGAAAGTGATAGTATACAGGATAGATCAGGATATCTAAATAATGCTACCCTGTAACTTGTTTTCCACCAGATGTCACTAATGCTACAATATTCAAATTAAGGTGAACTTTTAACTTTAATATTCAGCCTTTCCTATTGGGAATTAACATTGGGATTTCTGGCTACAAAGATATAAAGACATCAGAGGAAGAAAACACAGCACCTGTATTCGTTAGGTAATATTTCATTTAATTTTCCTGCTTTAGTGCACAAGTAGAATTGCAGGATCAATGGACACACAAACAGCTCTACATTTTTTAAACTTTAGATGGTCTCTTCTGTTCATGATCAAGAAGCTCATTTGGCTCCTCAGCAAGCTCATCAAGAGCAGTGTTTCTTCACCTTTCCTAATGGCTCCTACCCTTTTACATCCTTTTAGCAATTGAATGTCCATAACAAATTACTTTCCATTTACTGTACTTTACAAAGCTCCAGGTTTCTTTGGGAGCATTGTAATTACACTGTCCTCAGATGACTTTAACCAATTAATGGCAGGGACCAAAAGACAGAGGACTTAATCCTGTAACTTACCTATATCGTTCAAAGAATAAATCAAGTGTGAATTTGTGAGCAGTGGTGCAACAATTTCCCAACCAGTCAAAAGAATTGTTCATTAAATAACCTTTTACTCTTTAGGGAATTAATTTTTGGCTAAAGTTGTAAATAATAATATCTTCATCTTTTTATTAAATATGTAAAGTTCTGTTTTAAGTTATTTTTGTTCAATGTAACCATGATAAAAACTTGTGTTGGAATAACTATGGAATAGAAATGCTGCTAAATTTCAAATTTTATTAGTTACATCTTCTTAGAGCAGATCTTTATTTTTTATTTCTTTTTTTTATTTATTTTTTACTGGAGTTCAATTTGCCAACATAGAGCAACATAGAGCCCCCCTCAGTGCCCGTCACCTAGTCACCCCATCCCCCTACCCACCTCCTCTTCCACTACCCCTTGTTCATTTCCAAGAGTTAGGAGTCTCTGAGAGCAGCTCTTTAAAGATCTTTCCATTCTTCATGAATATGGCTTTGAAAGCCAGCAGCATTAACTGATGCTTATTTTAAAAAAATCTAGTTGGGAAAGCTACTTAATCTTCATTAGAGTTAACAATCCTCTTCCAATCTGGCAAAAACATGGTAGCCTTAGCAACAAAACTATTAGAAAAGCTTAGAGAGGAAAAGGCCAAGCGTTGACCCTCTGATTACACAAGTCAGTTTATGTTACCATTTCACCTACTTTTGTGCTCTTACCATTTGATCTATTTTTATACTAGAGAAACATAATTTCATTTATTTGTATAAAGTCCATTCATCTGTGTATATCTGCACCATTTTGCTAGGCAAGCTTGTTTGCATAAAGGAACACATGAGATCAAAATCTTTATTGTTCTGGCATTTTATCTGTGCTAAAAAAAAGCCTCTGAGTATAAGCACGACCACACATACTCCACTATCCATGCAAGGAAAAGATCTCAAACCTCTTCAAAAACTATCTAGTTATGGACATACCCAGTGGATACCTAGACATGGATCTGAATTTCTTTCTGAATGGCAGTGTCACTGACTCACATGCATTATTACTTAATCCTCACAACAAACCTAGAGGGGTTATTGTTCCCATTTTACACGTATAAAACCTGAGACTCAGGAAGGCTAGGTAATTTGCTGAACTTCAGACATCCAGGATCTAACCCCAGGCCTGACCCTAAACCAATATTCTTTCTCATTGGTTTTCAGAAACTAAGCAACAGCGGAAGGTGCCCTGCTCCAGCTGCAGGGACTCAGCCAGAAAGACTGGAATACTACATGACTCTACCTGCAAGTTGGGGAAGGAGAATTCAACACTATTTGAGTATTGAGTTGCATTAAATGTTTACATATACATAGTATTTTTGCTGTATAATAGCATCATGCATTTTCTTCCATCAATGTTTTCTTCTCTCATTCTTTCACTTGTTTTTGTAACTACAAGCTGTGTTGGAATTTGCACTTCTTTACAGGTTGGAACCAGTTTGAGAAAGGGGAGACAGAAGGCAATTTAAATGTATGTTATCATCCAAATGATAGGGTTCCCTAGTAAAGCTGGGTAGAGGCTTAGACCTCATGCAAAAACAGGGTTTGCTACTGCATCTCCATAAACAAGCCATGGGATGGCCAGACAACTGCAGTTGTCCTCACTCAAGCCCACTCCAATAGGGGACCAAGAAACTCTTTAAGTACAAAAGCTCTACACAGCTTCTATAGGTCTTTTAAAAGGTCTGTTCTACATTGTTTGGGATGGTGTGAGAAAGTGAAGAGAGCGACCCCAAATCTCTTCTCCAACACCATGTTCTGTCATCAGGATTGGAGTAGAATCCTGAAGAGGGGAATAACATGTATCCCTCTGAATGTTTGCCAGCTTTTTAATTTTTTAAATATATTACATTGTGGGTTCCACTGGCATCATGTGAGTTGTTTTAAGTAGCATACTCACAGGCATATTTTTTTTTCAGTTTTAGTAATTATGTATGTATTTTCATCTGTAGTCAGAAAGATACCTGTTTTTTTTCCTAACATGTTTTAACACATATTACCCTGAGCAAAGATTGTAAAGTCCATGCTGAATACTTAAAAACATGTATTTGTAGAGAAGTCATGAAGGCGGTGTACACATGATGGAAGGCTGAAAAACAATGTCATAACCCTTTGTACTCAGGCATCAGAAGGGGACCAGGCAGCTGTCCCTCTCAGCCGAGTGGTGCATGCTCAAAGTGCTGCTGTGCTCACACAGTCCCCAAGTCTGCTTCTCCCTACACAGAGTCCTTCTGGGACTTCTTGAAGGGCATTTTGTTTTTTGCCCATACAAGACTAGCACCATGAGTCAGATAGTACTAAGCTGAAAGTTCACTCTCTAATTCTATTTCTTATCTCTAATTATGCCCAGTCATGTCCAAAATAGCTCACCAGACTTTATGAAATGAATACAGAGAACTATATCAATATTAAAATGTCCCAAATTTGAACAATATGAAACTCATTTTTGTTACTCAACTTCCCCACAAACTAAATCCCCTTGCAAATAAAAGCTCATAGAGCTTTTATTTAAAGTCCAAATGCTCTCACTCTCCATTTTATACAATTGGCTCAGTGTCAGCCAGAGGCTTTTACTCAGAGCCAAGGTTCCTATAGCTGCAGCTGTGTCCTGGGATTTCACAGGAATGAGTATAGCTTCTTCAGCCTCTTCAAAGTTGCTTCAAATCTCTAATTAGTTCTAGTCTCCAAGGGGTCAGCAGTCACAAAAGAAACTGTCCACTATAGAAGTTGTCACAAACAAAACTGTGGTACCCCACTTAAGTGACTATGTAATGTCACCTGACACTGCTATCAGAGCACAGCAGATAACTTAGTAGCACCTATGCTGGAGACAGCAAGGACCTGGTCTCAGTCCGGTGGCAAGCCAGCCAGCTGCACCAGCACTGAATCCACGGCCTGTGAATCTGTATGACTGAGCAGAAAGTGCCCATCAATAGTTGTGCTTCCACATATTTAATATAGGTATTCCTTTGCTTTTGCTGTTGTTATTGTTTTGTTTTGGTCATGTGTCCCGGGTCTCCCATATATATTACCTACTTTCTCTCAGAGAGTGACATTTGAGACATTATTGCCTTCTTCAAAAATGTAGATAGGTATTCTGGTTTCTTCATTTCCTTGTGTCTTGTGTCTCATGTTTTGGCTACTTTGGTACAAGATTGTGAGACCACAAGTCTAGAGAAAACTTCTACTCCCAAATTCTTCCAAGTCTGTTCTCTCTAGAACAGGGAAGTACACTCTCCTCTGTAAATGCATGAGGAATGGGATAATGAACATCACCGTACTCCCTTAGTACTATGTTTAACTTACTAGTATATGACGTTTTACTTATTCTGAAAATGGTAATTGTCATCTCTCTTCCATAGACGTTTCATTCCTACCTAGGCAGGTTGAGTTGGGCCAGGCAAAGCAGTAGTTGGCCAGAATCAAGATTCTAAGAAAATAAAATACTGTGATCACAGTAAGAGGCAATGAGTCAGGATTAGTCTTTTGTCAAGAAGTAAAAGAAGGATAACAAAGTTTAGCAAAACTTTAAGGAGATTCTAGATATCACAGATTAAAATAGTCAAAAGTTAGTATTCCAAAGAGTTGCACCATTGAAAAGATAGAACCCAAGCACAAGCCAAAAAGATTCCAAAAAACTTAAATTCAGGACAGAAACTTTTTTAAAAGCTTTTTTTAAAATTTTTTATTTATTTATGATAGTCACACAGAGAGAGAGAGAGAGGCAGAGACACAGGCAGAGGGAGAGGCAGGCTCCATGCACCGGGAGCCTGACATGGGACTTGATCCCAATTCTCCAGGATCGCGCCCCAGGCAAAAGGCAGGCGCTAAACCGCTGCGCCACCCAGGGATCCCCAGGACAGAAACTTTTCTAGTCTCTCTTATTCCTTCCTGCCTCCATAGGATCGGACTACTGGTGTAAGGAGAGAGATTGCAGATGGGAAGGAAGTGGTGCCAAGAGCTGCAGCTGCAAAAAGTCGAGTTGGTTTTGTTTCTTCTAACTTTTCAACTTAAAATTAATACATACACACATTTTAAAAATCAAGCAGTAGAGAATGATACCAAGTGAAAAGTAAATTCTCAGCCTGAACTTGTTCCCCGACTCATTTCCAGCTCCCTGTTTTTAAGTATTTTCTGTTTTCCTGGTGGTTACCACAATACCTCTGAAATATATGTTAATACTTGATTTCTTCTTTTATCTTGTTTATCAACTCTAGATAGCATTTATTGGAAGATGAGAAACTTATTTCTTTGATCCATCCATGTCTATGTTTTTCCAGTTACATTGCTTTGATATTTCTGGTGATTATCATTTTAAAGAGTATACTTAAACTCTATTTTGTTACATCAATTTTAGACAGTATATAATTGATTTCTTGCTATATAAATAAATAGGTGAGAAAAATCTGTGACATTATCTTCCATATCTCTCTGCTGCTTTAATATTCAGACTTCCATTGTTTCATATTATCAGTGTTACTATTAGTCAGATTCTCTTTTACAGTTGTTGTCTTCCAAGCTTTGTTTGTATGTTGATTCTACAAACTAAAATAGCATTTCCGTTATTCCAATGATTAAATTACTCCTTACTGAAGGACTAAATAGCTCTAGTTATTGAGAAAAAAAAGGGTAACCTTAGGTCAGGAAAACTGAAAGATGAATGTTCCAAGTGTCAAGGTCAAATGGGATTCCTTGAACTCAATCTTCAAGACTTTCTATTAAATTCAATTTGGTCGATGATACCTTTATTTTATTTTATTTTTTTAATTTTTTTATTTATTTATGATAGTCACAGAGAGAGAGAGAGAGAGAGAGGGGCAGAGACACAGGCAGAGGGAGAAGCAGGCTCCATGCACCGGGAGCCCGACGTGGGACTCGATCCCGGGTCTCCAGGATCGCGCCCCGGGCCAAAGGCAGGCGCCAAACCGCTGCGCCACCCAGGGATCCCCCGATGATACCTTTAATATACAAGAAATATTTATCTGCCTTTGTTCTTATTTCATAGCCACCTCTTTTTTGGCTTCTTGACTCTAAAGATGTTAGTTGGTTTTGTTTTCTTAATTTTTTTTTCCATTCTCTTGTTTTCCTCAGGAGTCTACTGTTATAATATCTCTTCCACTTGCACCTTTTTTTTTTTTTTTTTTGGTTTATTCTAAATTTTCTGGGTCTTTTTCCCAAATATGCGAGTGATGAAAAAGGTTCATCAGCACTGGTAGCATGATTTTCCACTGTGGTATTAGACCTCTTTCTTGAATGAAAAGATGGATGGCAGGGTCTTTGTACATATAAGCTAGTAGTACTGTTTTAGGGTACATTTCGGTATTTTGTTCATCATGTATCTTTTGAAAATTGACTTCTTTTATTTTTTTTGAAAATTGACTTCTAAAAATATTAAATTAAAATATCATATCTTATTTACTTAGTTTTTTGGTGCATCTCAAATTTTGTGTGCCTGGTTTCACTCACTGCAGTATCTATCTGCTTTGGGACAAGGACCTGGAAGGTTAAATGTAATTTCCAGATATGGTCAGTAGAGGGCAGCAAAGGGTAGTAGAGTGAATACTCAACTGCCAAGGCCTGGGCAAACCTTTTTTCCCTCTTTATAGAGATCAATTAGTGGTAGTAGAAAATCCAGAGTGCCAGAATCAGGATAGAAATTATCCATAATACTGATCCAGGATGGGTATCAAGCTTAGAAGGCAGTGGAAATGTTTAGTCACAAATTCATAGCCTGGTATCTATCAAAGAGATGTGAACCACTGGACATTAGGAGGGGAATCATTAGACTTTCACAGTCCTGACTCTTACTCCCAGCCTGCCTAAAACCTAAGATCTCGTTCTGTAAAGTCCCAGGAGTCTCCTATCCACATTGAGAGCTTTGCAAATTTCCTGTCTGACAGTCAGTTCATGGTACCAGCAGTGGCTCTGGGTTCCACAACCAGCCATTCCTGAGAGAAGAGACAGAGTGGGACATGGGCACCATACATAAACACTGACAGTTGATGAAAAACTCACTTATGTGTCAGTTAAATAATTTGGGAGCCAACCTAAATGGGATGTGGCTTAAAATACATTTTCTTTCCTCTTCCAGAACGGACACATTCTTTAGGCAAGGAAAAATTATAGGACTTTGAAATTAGACAAACTTGACGCTATGAATTATTAGGTATGTGGTTTTCAGTGCCTTAACTTTACTAAACTTCAGTTTCTCCAACTATAAAGTGGAAATAATGATTCTTACCTCACAAACCTGCTGCAAGGAAATGAGATGATGTCCATAAACTGCCTGGCAAAGAACTTGGCAATTTGTAGTTACTCAATTGGCATTACTACAATCTCCCCCTATCTTTGGTCATGGAGAATACCCATGATATTGTTACTATTTCTGAATAAAAAGTCTCATTGTCTCCTATAAGCATAACTAAATCATTTGAAGGATTACTCTGTTAGATATCATACTAAGATTTCTGCGGTATGATCTCATTTAATTCTCATAACAGCCCTATGAAGCAGGTGCTTTTATCACCATCCTGATTTTATAAATGACAACAGTGAGGCTTCAGAAGTGTAACTAGTTTACCCAGTGTCATGTAGGTAGTAAATTATGAGGAAGGATTAAAACTACATAATTTGATTCCCGACCTCGTGCTCTTGCCATTACATAATGTTTTCTGATGTACACATGTAATCAAAGATTTAAAATTTTAAGCGAAGAAATCAAAGAAGGAGTTTAAAAATAATTGGAGACCAATGAAAATGAAAACACAATGGTCCAAAAACTTTGGAATCCAGCAAAATCTGTTCTAAGAGGGAACCTTAGAGCAATCCAGCCCTACCTCAAGAAGCAAGAAAAATATCAAACAACCTAACCTTACACTAAAGAAGCTGGAAAAAGAAGAACAAATAAAACCTCAAACCAGCAGAAGAAATAAAATAATAAAGATTAGAGCAGAAATAAATGAAATAGAACAAAAAAAACCACACCAAGGTACAATCAATCAGATGAATGAAACCAGGAGCTGGATCTTTAAAAAGATCAACAAAATTGATGAACCTTTAGCCAGACTCATAAAAAAACAGAGAGAGAGGGGACCCCTGGGTGGCTCAGTGATTGAGCATCTGCCTTCAGCTCAGGGCATGATCCCAGAGACCCAGGATTGAGTTCCACATTGGGCTCCTTGCATGGAGCCTGCTTCTCCTTCTGCCTGTGTCTCTGCCTCTGTCTCTGTCATGGATAAATAAAATCCTTAAAAATAAGACAGAGAGGGCGAGAGAGAGGACTCAAGATTATAAATGAAAAGGATTTCTGTACATGTCTTTTGCCCATTTCATTATTGGATTCTTTGTTTCTTTGGTGTTGAGTTTAATACATTCTTTATAGATCTTGGACACTAGATATCTGATATCTGATATGTCATTTGCAAATATCTTCTCCCATTCTGTAAGTTGTCTTGTAGTTTTGTTGACTGTATCCTTTGCTGTGCAAAAGCTTCTTATCTTGATGAAGTCCCAACAGTTCATTTTTGCTTTTGTTTCTTTTACCTTTGTGGATGTATCTTGCAAGAAGTTATTGTGGCCAAGTTCAAAAAGGGTGTTTCCTGTGTTCTCCTCTAGGGTTTTGATGGAATCTTGCCTCACATTTAGATCTTTCATTCATTTTGAGTTTATCTTTGTGTATGGTGCAAGAGAGTGGTCTAGTTTCATTCTTCTGCATGTGGATGTCCAATTTTCCCAGCACCATTAATTGAAGAGACTGTCTTTCTTCCAGTGGATAGTCTTTCCTCCTTTATCGAATATTAGTTGGCCACAAAGTTGAGGGTACAATTCTGGATTCTCTATTCTGTTCCATTGATCAATGTGTCTGTTTTTGTGCCAGGACCACACTGTCTTGATGACCACAGCTTTGTAGTACAACCCAAGAATTCTCACAGAGGAAACATAGACATGGCCAACAAGCACATGAGAAAATGCTCTGCATCACTCGACATCAGGGAAATACAAATCAAAACCACAATGAGATCCCACCTTACACCAGTGAGAATGGGGAAAATTAACAAGGCAGGAAACCACACATGTTGGAGAGGATGCAGAGAAAGGGGAACCCTCTTACACTGTTGGTGGGAATGTGAAATGGTGTAGCCACTCTGGAAAACTGTGTGGAGCTTCCTCAAAGAGTTAAAAATAGACCTGCCCTACGACCCAGCAATTGCACTGCTGGGGATTTACCTCAGAGATGCAGATGCAATGAAACACCAGGACACCTGCACCCCGATGTTTCTAGCAGCAATGTCCACAATAGCCAAACTGTGGAAGGAGCCTCGGTGTCCATTGAAAGATGAATGGATAAAGAAGGTGTGGTTTATGTATACAATGGAATATTACTCAGCCATTAGAAATGACAGATACCCACCATTTGCTTCGACATGGATGGAACTGGAGGGTATTATGCTGAGTGAAGTAAGTCAAGCGGAGAAGGACAAACATTATATGTTCTCATTCATTTGGGGAATATAAATAATAGTGAAAGGGAATAGAAGGGAAGGGAGAAGAAATGGGTAGGAAATATCAGAAAGGGAGACAGAACATGAAGACTCCTAACTCTGGGAAATGAATAGGGATGGTGGAATGGGGGGTGGGTAGTGGGTGGGGGTGACTGGGTGGTGGGCACTGAGGGGGGAACTTGACAGGATGAGCACTGGGTGTTATTCTGTATGTTGGCAAATTGAACACCAATAAAAATAAATTTATTTTAAAAAGAAATGAAAGAGGAGAAATAACAACACCACAAAAATATAAAGGATTTTAAGAGAATATTATGAAAAAATTATATGCAAACTAATTGGACAACCTAGAAGAAATGGGTAAATTCTTAGAGACATTATAACCTCTCAAAGATGAGTTGGGAAAAAATAGAAAATTTGAAAAGACTGATTATCAGCAATGAAATCAAATCAGTAATCAAAAAACTACCAAAAAACAGATGGCTTCACAGGTAAATTTTACCAAAGATTAAGGGACACCTGGGTGGTTCAGCAGTTGATCATCTGCCTTCAGGTCCTGATCCCAGAGTCCTGAGATCGAGTCCCACATTGGGCTCCTTCCATGGGGCCTGCTTCTCCTTCTGCCTGTGTCTCTGCCTCTGTCTTTCTCTGTCATGGATAAATAAATAAAATCCTTAAAAAAAATTTTTACCAAACATATAAAGAAGAGTTAACACCTACTTTTCTCAAACTACTTCAAAAAACAAAGAATGAAAGCTTCTATGTATTCTATGAAGTCAGCATTACCCTGATACCAAAACCAGATAAAGACACTACAGAGAGAGAGAAAGATAGAGAGAGAGAGAACTACAGGCCAATATCTCTGATTAACATACATGCAAAAATCCTCAACAAAGTATTAGCCAACCAAATCCACCAATACATTAAAAAAGTCATTTACCATGATCAAGTGGGATTTATTCTTAGTATGCAAATGTGATTCAATATTCACAAATCCATTAACATCATACATATCATCAACAAGAGAAGGGTAAAAAACCATGATCATCTTAATAGGTGCAGAAAAGCATTTAAAAGTACAACATCCATTCATGATACAAACTCAACAAAGTAGGTTTAGAAGGAACATACCTCAACAGAATGAAGACCTTATGTGAAAAACTACAGCTAATGTCATACTCAATGGTGAAAAAGTGAGAGCTTCTCCCCAAGATCAAGAACAAAACAAGGATTTCCACCCTCACTACTTTTATTCAGCATAGTACTGGAAGTCCTAGCCCCAGCAATCATACAAGAAAAAGCAATAAATGGCATCCAAATGGGTAAGGAAGAGGTAAAACTTTCACTATTTGCAGGTGCCATGATACTATATGTAGAAAACCCTCAGGATTCTACCAAAAATGGACTAGAACTGATAAATGAGTTCAGGAAAGTCACAGGATACAAACCAATATACAGAAATCCACTGCATTTCTATACACTAATAATGAAGAGAAAAAAAGAAATTAAGAAACAGTCCCATTAACAATTGTACCAAAAATAATAAGATACCTAGAAATAAGCTTAAACAAGGGAGTGAAAGACATTATATATATATAATATATATATATATTCAGTATATATATATATACTGAAAAACTATAAAACATTGGTGAAAAAAATTGAAGACAACACAAATGGAAAAATATTCCATGCTTATTGATGAGAGAACAAGTATTAATAAAATGTTCCATACTCAAAATAATCTACAGATTTGATGGAATCCCTATCAAAGTACTAATAGTATTTTCACAGAACTAAAACAAGTAATTCATAAGCATGTATGGAACCACAAAGACCCCAAATAGCCAAAGCAATCTTGAAAAAGAAAAAAACTGGAGGTATCACAGTCCCAGATTTCAAGATATATTACAAAGCTGTAATAATCAAAACAGTATGGTATTGACAAAAATGGACAATAGATCAATAATATGGTATTACTGGCATAAAGATCACCTTAGAGTATCTCTTTTATTTGATATTTAGGGTGAAAACATAGGTGTTTGGTGAAATAGATGAAAACAAACCCGGGCAGCCCGGGTGGCTCAGCGGTTTAGCGCTGCCTTCAGCCCAGGGCATGATCCTGGAGAACTGGGATCGAGTCCCACGTCGGGCTCCCTGTATGGAGCCTGCTTCTCCCTCTGCCCCTCTCTCTCTCTCTCTCTCATTCTGTGTCTCTCATGAATAAATACATAAATAAAGTCTTTAAAAAAGAAAAAAGACCCCATCATTATTATTCTATTTAGAGCTCATTCATCAAATTAAAATAAATCACAATGGTATTATGGAAGAAATTAAGCTTTAGCTATTACTGCAAAGGTAACTGTGACCTGGTAAAAGAAGCTCCCTTTATCTTTCTCAGACAAACTTTTCTCTCCTTTGCTTTACTACAAGGAGAAGATACTATCAAACACTGTATCTTTCTCAATTAATTCCTTAAAACCAGTGACTCACAATCCTGGTTACATGTAAGAATCACTCAGAGAGCTTTTTCCAGATCTGATGAATCAGAACCTCTGGGGGAGGCAGTTTCAGAATGAGTGCCTGAAAAGCCTCCCAAGTGAGTCTGATGCATATCAGAATTGATCAACAGGACGAGATTCTAAAAGGAGAGAAGTTTTCCCGGCCTCTAAATCTCTAACCTCTCTGAAGGGAGATGCAGAGAATGGAACATAATCTGAGAATTGGGGAAGGTACAGAGATAAGTCTGCCTATATTTTTTACCTGAAATAGATTATTTTTTACCTGAAATAGATTTTGACAGGTACTTGATGGGAGGCCAGAAAGTGTTGCCCAATGAGCCTCCATGGTACTAAATATAGTCAAGCATGGCCAGACTAGCACTTGTCCTTTAAAAATGGTGAGAAAGGGGTGCCTGGTGGCTTACTTGGTTAAGTTTCTGACTCTTGATTTCGGCTCAGGGTTATGATCTCAGGATCATGAGACAGAGCCACAGGTCAGAATCCACACTCAGCACCATTTGTGCTTCTTTCTCTCTCTCTCTCTCTCTCTCTCTCTCTCTCTCTCTGCCCCCACCTCTTGTGCACATGCACTGTCTCTTTATCTCTCTCTCTCTCTCAAATACATAAAATATTTTTTAAAAAATGAATAAAAGTGGTGAGAAGCCTGGAGGCCACTATCTACATGCCACTTCTGTGTTAGTTTGGTTTTAAGATGAGAAGCCTTAATAAAGTCTAAAAGGACTACCAGGACTTGTGCTCTCACCTCTACCTAATTTACAGGCCAATTTCACTCTCCTGTACCTTCTGCCTGTGTCTCCAATCCAGCAAAGTCTTCCATGTTTCTGAAACATCAGTTAGTCACATTCTGTCCCTTCAACTGACAAATGTATCTTCCCTCCCTTCCTTCCTCTTTCTCTCTTCTAAGTAATCCCAAGTTATTCTTTAAAGGTCATTTCAAATGAGCTCGTCAAAGAAGCCTTCCTCTCCATAATTGAAATCAGGTGTCAAGCCCCTCCCTAAATTTCTCACCTCAATCTTTAATTTTCCTCTGCAGTACTTTCCAGAGGCTGTGTTAGGCAGTTATTGATGACATTCTCTGTTTAATATCTGTCTTCCCCCCTCCTCACTTAAATCCTGGTTTTGTGAGAGTTGGGCCTGGCTCCCTGTTGCCCAGACCTATCAAGTGCCTTTCTCCTAGTACAGGTTCAAACACTATCCGTTGAATGAATAAAGTAAATAAGAGAAAGACTATTTTATGTCATGCCTTTTTCCCTGTCCATCCCTGCCAGAAAACTATTTCATTCACTTGTTCAATACAGAATTTTTTGATTCCTCCGATGTGCCAATGTTTGTGAGAATTTAATGATAAGTCAGACATAGACTCCTTCCTTGAGGTCCATAGAGTCTAGTAGGGCATAAAAGATAGGTTTTCACATGCCTGTTACAGGAGCCTGTAAGGGAAACCACAAACTTTGTCTGTAGGATCAAATTTCTGTCCTCCACAGTTGTCAAAGAAAGACACTGTCCATGGTGGGAAGAGTGGGGATGGGGGGCCCTCGCAGGAGGCTGTGTGACCTCCTGAGTCAGTTGGATTTGAATCCTTCATATTATGTCACGGCTGCTTGGATTCAGAGTCCAACCTGTATGCGCAGGAGCCTCCTCATCTGTAAAACCATCAGTTTCCTAGTGGAAAGGGAACACTGTCTTCATGTAACATGTTTTTAACAGGCTCCTGTAGGTGCTTTGACACTGAAAGAGATGTCCAGGTGGCAAATCAATGGTTAGTATCACTAACCATTAGGGAAATGCAAGTGAAATCCACAGTGAGATATCACACTACACAGCTATCAGAATAGCTAAAATAAAAAATGACAACACCAAATGTTCATGTGGATGAGGGGAAACTGAATGACTCACACGGTACTGGGGAGAATGTGAAATGGCACAGCCATTCTGGAAAACAGTTGGACAGTTCCTAAGAAATAAAAAATAAAACTATAAAAAAACAAAAAACAAAAACAAAAACAAAAAAACATACCTAGCATATGACCTGGCTCTTCCCATCCTGGGCATTTAGCCCAGAGAAGTGAAGACTTCACGCTGACACAAAAACCTGTACACAGATGTTTATAGTAGCTTTATTAGTGACAGCCAAAACCTGCAGACACTTCGAACTCCTTCAACAGGTAGTTAAGCAAACTGTGATACATCCATATCATGATGTACTACTAAGGGACACCAGGAAATGAACTGTGAATACTTGCAGCCATCTAGATGAATCTCCAGTTACATCAAATGGGAAAAAGGAAATCCCCAAATTTCATAAACTATGTGATCCCATCTGTATAACATTCTTGAAATGGCAACATTATACACATGGTGAACAGATTTGTGATTGCCAGGGATTAAAGAGGTGGTGGAGGGGGAAAGAAATTTGTGTGGTTGTAATCGGGGAATAGGAAGGACCCTTGTGGTGATGGAAGTGTCTCTGGAAGACTCCATCTGTAAAAAAACTGATGTCATCTCTCTGTGTTATTTATTACAGCTGCAAATGAATCTACAGTTATCTCAAAATAAAATGATTACTTTTAAAAAGTCAAAACTTGGAGGCCAAGATAAGGAAACCAGTATGTCAGTTTGGCAGTTACAACATGAGCTTTGAATATGTGACATCATAATGGCAGTGACCGCGGACCGCTGCGGAATCTTCAGGCTTCAAGCATTTGACAGTACTCTGCCAAGTGCTGTAGACTCACTCGATTTCCCGTCCCGCGAATTGAAGAGAAAAGGATGTTCCCGTCAATCAGAAAGCACGCTGAGCTTACAGGTGGACATTCAAGGCTTCAGCGCATGAGGTAGTCTTCTGATCCACTATTTCTGACCATCCAAACAGACCGGCAATAACAGGAACTGTTGTTTTCTTTTGTTTCCTCTAATACATAGAAACTAATTAGTAACTCCAGCACCAGCTTCCTGAAAAGCTGCTCCTGTTCATAAGATTCAGTGCTGCTGAGCAGAAGGGAGCAGGCTTTATACATCCTTGGGGGAGGCGGAGACACTTTCTTGGCTCCATGAGAGAGCCAACTCTCTCTCTCTGTGAGACAGTTTTCAGTGGGTCTATGAAAATACCTGTCCTAGTTATGAAAGAATTTTTACACTCTGCTCAATTGAGTTGTTTTATTACCTATTTTGACCAGGAAGTCCTGTCAGAGCTCAGCCAAGTAATAGCTAAACTCTTGTGTTCAGAAACTTTCTGAGGTTTCCAATATTTTTGTTGATCTTTGAGAATTTTTACCCCAATTTTGAATATTGAATTAGATAAGATGGGGGTCAACTTCCAGGATCTTCAGTTATCTTCATTTTATCTTAACATAAATATTATTATATTTATATTATATTATATTTTATAATATATTATTAAATATATTATTATATATTTTATATTAGGCCACAAGTTGTCCTGTTTGTTGTTGTTGTTCATTCTCCTTCTTGTAATCTGCTCTACCTTTGGCTTCTTGGCTCTCGCCTACCTAATGGCTCACAATTAGCTCTGCAGCTTTCTCCACCACACCTCTAAGTGTTGGCATGCCCAAGGGCTTTGTCCTTGAAACTGTCCTCCCTCTGCATCAGTTTCCCAAGTGACCTCACCTCTTTCTATAGCTTTCTGTAACTCAGGGATCCTTGATTCTGAGCTCTGGAGCTCTGCTTTGGGGGTTGAGACTACATTTTAGTGTTGTGTGAACCTTGAAACTTGGCATTAAACTATATTGTGTATTTGACCAGTAACTAACTGCTCTGTGTTTGATGTCTTGCAGGAAGAGCTCGTCTGTGGAGGTGGACACCCACAGCGAAAGCACTACATCATCTGAGGGTGCCACTCGTACCTTGCTCATCCATGGCCCCGTTGAGCTCAAGAAAGGCTGGAGGAGGCAGAAGTGGCAGCTTTTCTTGTACAGCGATTTATTACTGATGTCTAATACCAAGTAGGTGTACCATGTTTCATGCTCTTGTGAATCTCAAAAAAATTGCATTCCCATTAACCCTTACTATACGAAAACATAACATTTTTTCCCTTTTGTGTTTGCCAATGCTTGAGTCCTTCATTCCATGAGTACTTCTGGAGGTCTTGTTTTGTGTCATGTCCCTGCAGCAAATACAATTGACAATGTGACAGACCAATGTCTCTCCTGCCTGGGACTTACAAATGATAAAATAAGAGGGGGAATGATAATGATTAGTGCTGCTGATAGAAGGTGGATAGGGGGCTGTGCGGAGAGGGTGGGAACGTGTTAGAGAGGAATAGTCTAGGAGGGCCTCTCTGAGGTGGAGCATTAAAACCAAATCTATGAGAGGAGAAGCAGCCACATTCCCAGACAATGTGCCTGAGCCATCGAGGCTGAGGGACTTGCAGGTCTACGTGGGTACAACCTGACCCTCAGAGAGAGGGGCTCAGGGAAGCCTGATTTGACTAGAGCCCAGAGCATAGGCCATGCTATCAGATATGATACTATGCTCAGGGGTCTAGTCACACAGGGTCTTCACAGGCCATGGTAAAAAAGTGGAAATATTTTGCCAAAGGATTTGTAATTAGGGGACTGACCAAATCTGATTTATATTTCCAGCAAATTTTTCTGACTGTTGCTAGATAATAGATGGATGGGTAAGCAAGAGTGGAATCAGAGAGAGTAGTTAGGGGAGGCAATAGTCCTGATGGATGGTATCAGGGCTCTATCTTAGCAGTTTAGTAAAAAGGAAAGATGGAGCAGGGTAGCCCGGGTGGCTCAGGGGTTTAGCTTCGCCTTTAGCTCAGGGCATGATCCTGGAGACCCAGGATTGAGTCCCACATCAGGCTCTCTGCAGGGAGCCTACTTCTCCCTCTGCCTGTGTCTCTGTTTCTCTCTCTCTCCTCTCTGTGTTTCTCATGAATAAATAAATAAATCTTTTTAAAAAAAAGATGGAGCAGATAGATGGAATGTAGGAGAAAGAATTGACTGTGTGCATTTTCCTCTCAACCCTGAACACAAATGCATTGAATATCCAGTCTAGAACATGATGATTGCTCAATAAACATGTGGGAGCAGGTCATGGAAGGTCACCTGTTTACTTACTCCATCTCTGTTTGCATTATTCACAAAACGTGGAAGACCAAGAACACTCCCACAAACAAAATATCAAGAAGTTTTTTGGTCATGAGAAAAAACTAACTCCCTCTTTTTTTTTACTGCTTTCACCCTAGATCTCAGTTATGCCATGTCATAGGTACGACATGCTAGTAATAATTTGGCAAAATGATATACTCATCTGAGTTACATTAATAACAATTTATCAGGGGCTTACTACATGTCAGATATTATGCTAAAAACTTTATGTACCTAATTTTGTCCAACCTTACAATGACCCTGTGAGATGGGAGTATTTTTATATTGGAGAACCTTGATGCTCAGAGGTCTAATGGATCTGCCCAGGTTACCATATTAGTAATGGACAGAGTCTACATTTGAAATCAGGTCTATTTATTTCAAAGCACAGGCTTTTATTCACTATGTGATGCTACCATTTCTATTCTCTCTTTTTTCCTGAATTTCATACAACATTCCATGAACACCTAGATTCTTTCATTATTGAAATCAACCCTTCCTTTACATTGAGTGAACAACTAACTCCAATCTGCTTGGTAAGAAATAGATCAGAATGCTTAGTGAATTGAAAAATGAAGCAAGTATAGCTATCAAAAAAATCAGAGTCAAAGATAGTAGTAAAATATATTTGAGACTAGGGAAATTGCCCATAGATGTAACCTTGAAGGTGGTGATGTCATAAGGAGGACAAAGAGAAAAGGAATGTCCAGGCCTTGGCATGAGGTCCATATGAAAGACTCTCTTCCTCCTGATAGAAGGCCAAGTCATTATTTTAAAAATGCAGACTAGTTACCATTCTCTTTATTTAACCAAGGTGAGTATGGGAGACCAAAATATGTGGGATGCATGCTGGGAACCACACTAGGAACATCACAGATGTCTCACCCACCTGGGTTTCTCAGTGATTGAGCATCTGCCTTTGGCTCAGGTCGTGATCCCTGGGTCCTGGGATCGAGTCCCACATCGGGTTCCCCACAGGGAGCCTGCTTCACCCTCTGCCTATGTCTCTGCCTTTCTCTGTGTATCTCTCATGAATAAAGAAAATATTTCTCACAGCCCTCCAAGGCCCATATTTTTTATCATCCACAGGCTGCAGAGATGAAAATGGGAACAGAGGAAGTCTCAGAAATGGTCCAGTCATACATAGGGAAATCATGCAAGAGATTCCAACCCAGGCCTGCCTTCATCAGAAGGCCATGTTCTTCCTTCCATACCATGTTGTACCCTTCCATCCTTAGCCCAAGAGACATGCTAACAAATAGCAAACTCATTTCCTGGTTGTTAGGACCTTGCAGACCACTCATATTCAATTTACAAGGGGAATATGTTCTTCTTCTTTTCTTTTATCTTTGTAATTATTATAGCATTAGGGACAGGAGAAGACTTTCCTTTTCTTACTAGAACTATTTATTGTCCTGGGTGCTGCTTACCTCTCAGCCGGTTTTACAGAGCCTATGATGTTCTACTAAAAAGATTTTTATATAAAGATAGTGTTGTTTTTCCACTAGAGAGTTGCATCTATTGAAGGGCTGAATTTTTATTTCGAATGGTTCATTATGACAAAACAAGTTGAACATTTTTCATCTTTCACATATTGCTTTTGAGATATGTCCTTATGTCTACTCAAGGGTTTTTATGTGACAAAATCTTTATCAATTTATTTGTTAATGTTCTTTGAAAGAGACTCAGTTCCCAAAAGATTATCTTATATACTTTATATTATACATTGGTAATATTAGAAAATGTAAGTGATCACAGGCATGTTAATTTCATATTTAACCCAAGGTCTTTGATATAGAGAGAACACAGATTTTTAGAATTCCGAGTTCGGGATATCATCATGGTCAGGTTCTGGTAAGAGCTCTTTTTCTGCTTGCACGCGGCTGCCTTCTCACTGTGTACCCCAAGGCATGTCCTCAATGCATGTATGTACACACATACAGATCTCTCCCACTTCTTACAAGACCATCCATCTTACTGGATTAGGACCTGACCTTGATGATCCCATTTAAACTTAATTACCTTCAAAAGCTCTAGCTCCAAACATGATGATACTGGCAGAGAGGGCTTTATGGTAAGAAGGTGGGAAAGCAGTGGGAGGGAGACACAATTTCATCCATAGCAGTAGCAAGCAGCACTTAATGCTTGCCACAATCTTTAGAAAACTACTATGAGATCATTCCCATAGTAAATATTTTGGTATATTTTTGATCACTGTTAATATGAAAAAATTTACCTTTTTTCTAGAAGGAAAAAACTAAGAAGAAATAGCCCCTGAAATAAAAAAAACATATTTCATCCCTGTCATGCCTTGGTCTTACATGGAGGAATCAATACCCTCAATCAATCTATTCAAATGAATAATCTGAGTTTAATGCCTAATTTTTACAATTAGCCATAAAAAAGGGGGTAGGCTGACCCAGGTTCCATTTTACCTCAGCTCAGCCTCAGGCTTCAGCTGGAGACTCTCTCATCTTTAGGTTGACACTACAGAATTTAACAGAAATTGAATAGTTGATTAATTTCTACCTATTTTTCAGTCAGAATTAGTGAATTTTGGCTTGTGTGTAATAATGAGGGGAATTAAATGTTTGTTTCTTCACAAAGAAATTCTATTTCTCTTGTTGTACAAGATGTTACTAATAGTGAAAATTGGGGATTTTTCTCACTTCTTTCATACACTAGAAACTTGTGTTCACAAGAATTGAAGTCAAATGGAATCTTCCTTATCATTTTTGGTATTCATTAGAATACTAAATAAGTTATTTTTCAAATAAAAGTTACTTTAAAAATTAAAGTACTTTAAAGTACTTTAAAAATTAAAATAAAAATTACTTTATTTTTAAGAACAGTATCTACTTGGGGCCCTTGGGTGACTCAGTGGTTGAGTGTCTGCGTTTGGCTTAGGTCATGATCCCGGGGTCCTGGGATCAAGTCCCTCACCAGGCTCCCCAGAGGGAGCCTGCTTCTTCCTCTGCCTGTGTCTTTGCCTTCTCTCTCTCTCTGTGCCTCTCGTGAATAAATAAAAGAAATCTTTAAAAAAGAAAGAAGAGTATCTATTTGATAAAATATTAAGATATTTGTACTAGTAGAAACCCGTGAAGAATTTAGAAAAAGGGACTGAACTTAGCTCACACCCTCTTTAGACATCACATTCCTCATCATTAGTTATTTTTTTTAATTTATTTTTTATTGGTGTTCAATTTACTAACATACAGAATAACCCCCAGTGCCCGTCACCCATTCACTCCCACCCCCCGCCCTCCTCCCCTTCTACCACCCCTAGTTCGTTTCCCAGAGTTAGCAGTCTTTACGTTCTGTCTCCCTTTCTCATATTTCCCACACATTTCTTCTCCCTTCCCTTATATTCCCTTTCACTATTATTTATATTCCCCAAATGAATGAGAACATATAATGTTTGTCCTTCTCCGACTGACTGACTTCACTCAGCATAATGCCCTCCAGTTCCATCCACGTTGAAGCAAATGGTGGGTATTTGTCATTTCTAATGGCTGAGTAATATTCCATTGTATACATAAACCACATCTTCTTTATCCATTCATCTTTCGTTGGACGCCGAGGCTCCTTCCACAGTTTGGCTATCGTGGCCATTGCTGCTATAAACATCGGGGTGCAGGTGTCCCGGCGTTTCATTGCATTTGTATCTTTGGGGTAAATCGCCAACAGTGCAATTGCTGGGTCGTAGGGCAGGTATATTTTTAACTGTTTGAGGAACCTCCACACAGTTTTCCAGAGTGGCTGCACCAGTTCACATTCCCACCAACAGTGTAAGAGGGTTCCCTTTTCTCCGCATCCTCTCCAACATTTGTTGTTTCCTGCCTTGTTAATTTTCCCCATTCTCACTGGTGTGAGGTGGTGTATCATTGTGGTTTTGATTTGTATTTCCCTGATGGCAAGTGATGCAGAGCATTTTCTCATATGCATGTTGGCCATGTCTATGTCTTCCTCTGTGAGATTTCTGTTCATGTCTTTTGCCCATTTCATGATTGGATTGTTCGTTTCTTTGGTGTTGAGTTTAATAAGTTATTAAGGAATGTAGAAATGAAATAAAAAATGAATTTAATTTGGTCAAAAGATGAAGATGACTATTAACTCACTGTCGTGAAATGACGAATAGTTACAGAATAGACTATGACCCCTGCTCCCAACATTTGTAAGAGAATGCCTCTATCTTAGAACAGAGGATATCTCCCTAGAATTCTGCAAAACTCCCCAGTTCACTGGGGCTTACCTTTTGGCATAAAGATTAAGGTAGTGGAAAGCAAGAAGGACATCATGTTAATACAACTATAATAAATGACTATTTTTAGAAATAAAAACTGCAGTTCTCCTCCTCTTCTTCTTAAGTCAGTTTACAGTAGATTATCGCTTTCTAATTTCTGCTGAGATAATCCAGTTGGGTCAGTGATTGAGAGTAAAGAAACACAGTAAGACCTTAGAAGAATCTATTGAAGTATAAAGCTTTGTTGTAACACGTTTTAAATATTTCCAAGCTAGCAACTGGCTTTATTAATATAATGCCTTGAGATTTATCCTCTCACTCCCAATATAAATCCCATGAGAAAGCTGAGCTGATGGCTCTGGGGACAGAAATGAGGCTGAGGGTAGGAAAGATGAAAAGGTTACTTCACGGTCAAGTGGTTACAAACATGGGCTTATGAGTTAGGCTGTCTGGGTTCAAACCCTGTCTCCTGCATTTGACAATTTATTTAAACTTTCTGTGAGTTTCCTTATTTGTAAAATGGAGCTAATAGAGACCATCTAGTGTAGTTGCTTGAGGATTAAATTTTTATATTTATATTTATAAAATATTTAGAACAGAGCTTGGCATATGATAAGTGTTCAAAACGTTATAGGAGAGTAGAAACCACACTCTGGGCTCTAGGATCATTCCTTGGTTCAACTAATCCTGGTGCTTTATTGAACTAAGGTTATTGGATGGCTTTTTCCAGGTCAATGTATTTGGAAGTTTCCACACAGGATCTTAGGTGTCTGTATATACACAGATACCTATATTAGAAAGAAAAAAATCTGTAAAAACAAGCAGATACCTGTCTATCATTCCCCTTGGGCATATATTTTTGACATGACAATGCCTTTTGAATTACTATCTAGAAAAATGATTTTATCTGTTAATTGACTATGTTCCATAAAAATCTTCAAGCACATAGATACAGGCACTTGGCTGTAATGTTGAAATAAAAAAATGTTGAAATAAAAAAATATGGAAAGATATTGGTATCCATCATATTTATATTCATTGTGTCCTAAGTTTTGAATCTACATTATCCTTCAAGTGGGCTTCCTAAAAGATTATTTTTATTTCATAAATCCCACTGAAGAGTTTTAGCTCTAATTTTTCCATGAATCAGTGGAGTCATAGGGATTTTTGCACATGAGGTGTCTTTCATCTCAGTTTAGTTCAGTGTTTTCCACATGTGTTTCTGAATACTAAGGAGTTCCAGAGTGGAGGATCCAAATTCCCCAGGCATTCCTTATAGGACTTGTAACTGTTTAAATCTCAAGCCCACCTGCGAGTCAAAGTTGTGAATTAACCAAATTAATCAATTAATTAATCAACCAAAATAAATCAATGGTGGTTTTTATCTTTGAGGTCAAAGAAGATTAGGCAGAAATTATCAAAAACCCATTTCACCCCTTCTTACCCCTCAGAGAAATGGGAAGTATCCATGACTTACATATAAGACCTCCAAACCACTGATCTTGGATTGATTGATGGACAGATGGATGGATGGATGGATGGATGGATGATTTTTCAGTTGGGCTCAGTCTGTAGGCTAACAATTTTTTTGTTTTAGCCAGAATCTATGGGAAAATGGTATGGACAAAATTTTAAGAAAGCAAATTGAAAATAACCTATGCTTTAAGGGCTAGAAAATATTTTTTAAATTAAGGTTGAAAGTAACTTTTAAATCTTTCTGATCCAAGCTTGTTTTTTTTTGTTTTGATTTCATCTCTCTCCTTCACACTCTTTAAAAGATTTATTTATTTGTTTGTTTGTTTGTTTATTTATTTATTTATTTATTTATTTATTTTAGAGAGAGAGCAAGCATGAGTGGGGGGAGTGGCAGAGGGAGAGAGGAAGCCGACTCCTCATTGAGTGGTGAGCCCTACACAGGTGCATGATCTCAAGAGCCTGAGATCGTGGCCCAAGCCAAAACCAAGAGTTGGATGCTTAACTGACTGAGCCACCCAGGTGCCCTTGGTTTGTCTCTCTTAAGAAAAAAATTGTATAACTATTTTTATAAGTCATGTATCATGTACCTTTGTTCAGCCCCTCAAACACTTTTTGAAGTATGCAAGTCATAAATGAATAATTAACTGCAATAATAGCCATAAAATTATGTGTAATAGGTAACAAATCCAGCAATAGCAAATGAATTAATGGTTTTCCTACAAAGCTCTAAAATATACAGTGGTTACTCAACACTCACCATTCAAAAATATGGCTATTTGCTGCCATTAGAGTGTTTTCAGTTTTCCAAGCCAGAGTTTGCTCAACACACACATTGCAAAGGCCCATCTAACCATTTGCTGTGTGTGCACAGAGGGTAATAGAGATGTGGGAGACCTGATTTGCCCCGGAGCAGTGAGAACTGGTCTCTAATGAACACAGCTGTTCCCATAACATTTTGAAATGAACTAACAGAGGTCATGTTTGGGATCTTTCTAGGTATAAGAAAAACTTTAAGATAAAAAAGAAAATACCACTGAACACCATGTGGATTGCCAACTGCATGGATACAGTGGGAGATGCCAACATCAGTTCTGGGAGGTCCTTTGTGTTGGGCTGGCCCACGGTAAACTTTGTGGCCACCTTCAGGTAAGACCGATGCCTTGGTGTCCTGTATCTACATGGCTTGAAAAGGATAACATTGAAATCTATTGTCTACCAAGCTGGTGACTCACTTTTTGACCTCCCATGACACTTGTTTTGCCTTGTACTTGGCCTAAGAAGGTGCTTATATCCACATGGAAACAAGTAGATAATGTATAGTGGGAACTACTGGAGTAATTTCCTTCAGTTTTGATCAATGGTTTTTCAAATGGGCTCTAGTAGCCACTTGAGGAGTTAGGAGTTCTAGTTCTGTGGAAGGAGAATCAACAGAGTGAGGTTCAAGGTCTCCTCTCCAAGATCCTGCCCTCTGATTCCCAGGGAGTATCTGCATTTTTAAATCACCGGAATAGATTTCTTGAGCAAGTACTATTAAAGGGTCCAATTAAATTTGAAAAATTGCTTTTACACTCCCAAGTTAATTCCCTTAACATCAGTATGTAATTATACAAATAAATTGATCATGCCGTTGGATACTAGGTTGCCTGAATTGCTGTGTACAGATTATCTTAGTTGGTGACGATCTAAAACAAAATATGATTCCATTGAGTAGAGTTTAGTTGTGTAAGACACATTTTTAGGCTGACAAGAGGATGGGGAATGTGGATCTCGACCCTGGATATCCTGAGCAGACACCTCTGAGTTTACAGGGATCATGCCACACTTGCATCTCTGTTTGAAACATCCACACCCCAAGCCTCATTCCTGTTTTATGCGGTTGTACTTAACACACTGCTTTCTTCTCCTCACCCCACTCCACCAAAATCTCACAGGTCATCATAAATGTAAGACAACAAAAATCTTTACAAGTTGTTAATTTATTAATCCTATAATGCAGCTGTTGAATTAATGAAAAATTTTCAAATCTTATTAGGAAGAAACATGTATTTATATCCTCTCTGCAGGTCTTCTTTTGCATAAAGATCATCAGTTCCCATTGCTTAATATCTTCTCCAGGTTGCAAGTGGAAGGAAAGAGTTTCAAATGGGAATTTTAAAAAAAAGGGAATATATAAAGTGTTTGGTAGGGGAGTGTCCAAAAAAAAAAAAATTTCCCCCTAATAGGAGGAAAATGTGGAAGCCATTTAACTATTAGTTAAAAAGGCTGTATAAATAGATAGAAGGCACATATAACAACATCTGGCACCTAATGCTTTTGTTATTGATTATTATTACTGTTCTGCGGATTGGCATGAGTAACTAGAAGCTGTGTCTATGCACCTAGGCAGGTTGGGACACTAAATGGGCATTCTACTTTCTTGATGCGACAGGTCCTGAAATGGTGATGGAGAGGGTGGGGAGTAGTGTTGCTGGTAGAATTATAGAATGTGACAGCCACTGTAGACAGTTTGATGGCTCCTCAATAAGTGAAACACAATTACATATGACCTCCAGACACATATCCAAGAGAAAGGAAAATATATGTCCATGCAAAAATTAATACACAAACATTTGGGGGATCCCTGGGTGGCGCAGTGGTTTGGCGCCTGCCTTTGGCCCAGGGCGCGATCCTGGAGACCCGGGATCGAATCCCACGTCGGGCTCCCGGTGCATGGAGCCTGCTTCTCCCTCTGCCTATGTCTCTGCCTCTCTCTCTCTCTGTGTGACTATCATAAATAAATAAAAATTAAAAAAAAATACACAAACGTTTGTAGCAGTATTGTTGACAATAGTAAAAGAAAGAAAGATAGAAGGAAAGAAAGAAAGAAAGAAAGAAAGAAAGAAAGAAAGAAAGAAAGAAAGAAAGAAAGAAAAAGAAAGAAAGAAAGAATAAAGAAAAAGAAACCAAGTGTATATCAACAAATATACAAAATGTGGAACAGGAGCTAGGGACAGGAGGGAAGGGAGAGTGACTGCTTAATAGACACATGTTTGCTTTGGGGTGATAAACATGTTCAGTCACGATGGTTGCACAGAACGATGAATATACTAAAGGTCACTAATGGTCAATTTTCTTTTATGTGTAATTTACCACAACCAAAAAAAATGCTGGTAAGTGATAAGCCCACATGTGAATGAGCCTTAAGACATTTGCAACTTTGGATATTAAATGCTGTGAAAATTTTAGCAGAGAACATACTGATCTTTAGTAATTTTGCATCAGGGGATTGATCTTTCTCAGAAGATCACAGTGATGAAGAATACGGTTTTTAGGAACTAATTTAACATATTACAATCTGCCATATGTATAAAGAAATAAAAATATTACAGGTGTTTTTTTCTGAAAAAGATATTCTTGTTTCTGAGCCAAGACAGTTCCATCAAATTGCTAAATTTCTTAAATGTGATTTAATTTGAATGGTAATATTCTTTATATCCGAATAGCCCTTGCAGCTGCAGGAACACTCTGAGCTATAATTAACCTTTTTCCAGTTCTGGAAACTAAATATCAAAGTGGTTAACAACATGCCCGTGATCACATAGCTTGCATCACATAGTCACAATTAAGTTTTCAGATTTGAAATCAACTCTTCTTCCTCTTTAGGATCTACTTCCCATTGCTTTAATAGAGTCCACCAAAAGCCCAACTCTAAGGGGAGTACAATTTACACATCCACATCCCTTAACAACGGGCTCCTGATATTTTTAATCTGGAATGGTGATCTTAATATGTTAGTAGGAGTATTGTACGTTCCTCAATTTTTTTCTTCTCATTTTTTAAATTGCAGTTCTTCAGAACAAAAGGAAAAATGGCGTTCTTACCTTCAAAGGTATTTTGTCAATGTATTATTATAAGTCTTTAACCCATGATGGAAAAAATGTAGATCTCTTCAAAGCAGTGCCCCCAAACTATGTTCCCTTCCCTTAGTAGAAATTGTTACACTATCCTCCAATGATTTCTTATTTAATTGTACCCTGGCCATTACTACAAATAACCTGCTCTCCTTTACATGCATATATTGCTTATTTTTTATGAAATTCTGGTTATCACTCTCATCTTCCCCCGCTCTCCAACCTCATGATTATAGCTAACATTATTCTCAAAACATATATTAAATTTCCATAAGTGCAGTTTACCCTACCAAGTAATGCTGAAAGCAACTTCTAATTCCTACATTTGAAGGTGCTAGTATGCCCTCTGGTCTAGCTAGGCAGGAAAGCTTTGGTGACTGGATCTGCTGGTCAAATCTCACATGACGAGAGTGATCCATTGTTTTCCGAGTCACAGCTTATTTTCCTGAAATATTTTTGCATGTTTCCTTCTGACCCAAAATTTGGTTTTGCTGAGCTTATTTATATGCATTTAAAAATAACAAAGTACGTTGAAAACATGATCAACATAAATTGATTGGAAAGTAAGGTAATTTATCCTACTCTATTTTGGGTTACTATCAAATTCGATTAGGTACATCATGCTAGCCAAAGAGAAGGAGCAGCCAAAAAGCATTCTCCTCAAAATCTTCACTGAGAACATCAAGAACTGTGCCTGTGTGAGTATTTTTAAGACCAACAATTAAATTCTGAGTTCCTAATTCTGACTGAATGAAAAAGATGGAGATAGAGGTGGAGACACAGAGAGGGAGGAAGCAGTGAGTTGGGGAGAGAGGAAAGAGAGAGCAAAAGGTAGGAAGAGAGAGAGAATATTTAGAAAAGTACCATGAGGAAAAATGTATTTTCCCCCTCTCCATGTACTGCTTTATAGACCTAAAAACTGCGTCCTAGGTAATATGAAGCAAGAGGAATACATACTACAGTGCTTAAGCAAGGAAAGAGTATCGGATGTTAAGTGTCTATAACATTTCTCTGGATCCTTCTAATTGCTTATAGTGGCTTGTAATACAGTGATTTAGAATCAACCATTTTTTCCCCAGTGGCCACCACTTACATACAGAATGGTCTGGATTGTCTCCACAGTCCTTTTTCCCCTCCAGATATTTTATTTGGTATAACTATAAACTCAGAGAAAAGTTGTAAGTATAAAAGTAATACAAAAAGACCCCGTATACTCTTTCTCTAGATTCACCTATTGGTAACACTTTATTCCATTTGCTTTATCACTTATTTTCTTTCTCTCTGTCTATTACATGTATGTGTATACTTACGTTTGAGGGTCATACATATACTATGGCCCTTTTTCCTTAAACCTAAGCATTTCTTAAGAATAAAGATATTCTACAGTTATCACCTTTAGTGAATTTAACCTTGGCATAATACTTTACTCTGCCATTCCCATTCTCATTTTGTCAGTTGACCTCAATAATGTCTCCTTTCTAGTACAGGATCCACTTAAGGATCAGGTGTTTCATTGAGTAGTTATGTCAAATGCAGAGGAGTTTTAAAAAGTCTTTTGTTCCAAGGAATATCAGGATTGAATTGAACTAAGAGGGATGACACTTTTAAGGGATCAGCATATTTCTATTTCAATTTCTTTATACCGTGGGGAGAAAAAAATCAAACCAATTGGCCCAGTTTTGTGTGTAAAATTTGATTTCTGAAATTGTAGTACAGTAGCCAAGACATTTACAGTGATGAACAAGATACTTTGGGTATCTTTAAATGGCATTTTTTTGTGGTTGTTGTTATAGTTTGAAGTAGCTCTAGATCACACAAAACATTATTTGAAGGTGGAAAAAAAAGATATTCCTGGATAAAGCAAAAGCCATGCAAATATTTTGATCTGTTGCTAAGTGCAGGCTAGATGCACTGCATGAAGGAGAGAGAATTCTCTAGCAGCAGAGCACATTCTCGTCTCTGCCTTTGATATCAATTGTGGCAGTGGTTTACATTCAGAACTTTCCTTGGAAAATTACCTTGAATTTTTTAAAAATCAACTTTATTGAGGTATAGTTTGGGTGAAATAAACATTTCTGATGTTCTTCACCCATTATTAAAGATCCAGGTTTCCCACTGCACTGTTTCACTTCATCGTAGAAAGATGATTCTTAGCATTCCTTGTGCAAAACTGGTGCAAACAGATTTACTTAATTTCTTTTATCTGAATATGGCTTTATTTTTTGACACTGACTCTTGAAGGATATTTTTGGGGATGTAGAATTTTGTTTGCAGATTTTTTCCTTTTAGTCCTTTAGATGTCCCAGTCTTTTGCTCTTGATGCTTTCTGATGAGTAGTCTGTGATTAAACATTAATCCTCAGTAGGTGATTTGTCATTTTTTCTCTAGCTGCTTTCAAGTTTTCTCTTTATTTTTGGTTTTTAACAGTGTGGCTAGGAAGTACCTAAGCATGGTTTTCTTTGAATCTGTCCTATTTGACATATTCTGAATTTCTTGAATTTATAAATTGATGCCTTCACCAAATTTGGGAAATTTTAATCATTATTACATCAAATATTTCCTTCCTCATTATTTCTCTTTCTCTCCTTGTGACAGTTCCATTCTTTGCATATCAGACACTTTCACATTGTTCAGAGATCTCTCAGGCTCTGTTAATTTTTTCAATCTTTTCCCCCCTTTTCTTCTTCACACTGGATAATTTCTAGTATCTATTTTCAAATCACTGACTTCTTTTCATCATCTCCATTATGCAATGTAGCCTAGTCAATAAATTTTTAAAAAATATTTTTTCAGATAAAAATTTCTATTTTTAAATATTTTTCCTCTCAAAAAAGGAAAAGTCATAAATACTTCTTATTTCTATACTAAGATGCCTCTATTTTTGTTTATTGTGAGCACATTTTCATTTGTATCATTGAGCATTATTGTAATAGCTGTTTTTGGCTAATAGTCTAAGCATCTAGATCATCTCAGGTGTGGCTTCAGCTCTTGAAAATTGATCTCATTTTCCTGGTTCTTCATATATTAAGTAACAGTTTGACTCATGAACAAAAACTAACTTTTCTTTTTCTTTTGAATTATTTCAAAAAATAGTTTGTTTTTCTGAAGTTATTTGTTTAGAGAGAGTTCCTTCTAATGGAATTTGTCTGTTGGGAGATCCTACAACATGCAGGAAAATATACATACATCCCTTGAATTACTATTTCAATGACTATTTGAATGACTATTGAATTACTTTTGGACCATCTGTGATATCAAGTAATTGCATTCAATTCATAGGAAGAAAAATACAATGAAAGGACAAGGAATGAATTATGAAAGAGCATCTTTTAACTTTGCTTTTAATATTTTCAAGGCCTGTGAGTGTCCACTTGTGCTGTTTCTTCTTTATGCACTGTTTCCTGAAGGACACAGGCCCCATTGCCTAAAAATGTTACAAAAACTGTATGCATAGTAAATGTTCTGGTTACATATTCTCTTATTTTAAAATGACTTTTGTAATTGAGATAGTTTTATAGATCCATCTCAGATTCCTATTAACCCCTTTCAGAAAATTTTCTGTAAACTTTTCCTAGTTGTATGGAGCAGTTTCTCAATGTATGGTCTGATAGAGAGCTATTATAAGTATCTACTCACTGGCAGAGTTGTGAATAGAACATAAACTTCTAACATTTCCAGTCTCATTTCCTAGATTCATTGGTTTTATTTGTCTTAACAGATTGCAACAATGGAAGTCTTAGTTAATCATGATGCCTGACAAAGAAAATACAGACTAAATAGTAGTTTTTAAAAAAAGTGTCTTTCATAGCCAGTTCTTATCTGATTTTACTGAAACCGACTATGTAATTACAAAGGAACTAAGCCATACTATACAAACACAACTCAGTAAGAGAGGAAAGTATCTAGTGCCTTCCTTTAATACTATCCCCCTCCCACCATTTTGGAAATAGCCTTATGGAGCTGAGGGTCACCCAAGTGCCCTCTTGGAATTCTCAGTTTTTCTCTTCCTTGCTTCAGCTGCTGTATTTTGTATGCCACAAATTCTTGGAGGGAAATATATGTTTTACTGACATGTTTCCTACTAGCTTCATGTTACATAAAAAAAAATGAAAATATAATTAAGGGTTCGTGTTCTACACGTGCTTTACTTTGTCATTACCTGAAAACAAGCTTTACCTTTGGAGTATGGATAATAATTTGACAATTATTTGGTCACATGCTTTAAATCTAAAAAAAAATTGTAGCAATTTTTCTTATTTATTTTTTACAGTCCGTAACTATAACAGTGACAAATTCCGACACGGCAAATGACACTATCAACATGTTACTAACAATGCTGGGAATAACCGTAAGTTGCCTATAAACTATTTTTAGTTTACGAACCAACTTTGACTTTTGAGATTTGTGTCTGTGTGTGTGTATGTGTATGTGTGTGTTGTGCACCTCCCATCATAAGACAGCTGATTATTGTAGATAACAGTCATATTTTGTCCTTCCAACTTTAGAAATTGAAGGCAGCAAAGCTATAGTATTAGCTTATACATGAGTGCTATCTTATATTCCCATTTTAAATTTTCTGAAAATTCAAAGTCATAGCCTAAAATTGGGCTATAATTTTAGAGTGCTAATAACAACATGCAGTTTATTGTATATATTTTAAATACAGACAATAACAATGTTTCTAAATTTCTTTTTTTGTTGTTGTTTCTAAATTTCTAAATATTTCCTCCTCTATTGGACTCTTTTCTGTGTTTTCAATTCTGATACGTCCCCATCCCTATTGACCCTAGTTATCACACAAGGAAGAACTCAATCTGTTTAATGAATCCTAAATTACATGTTCTGTTGTACCTTTTGACATAAAGACTACATGGCTACAAGCTACCTCTGTTTGATGCAGATCCTGAGGATGAAGCAGCTCATACTCTTTAGGAACTGGTAAAGACAAAGACAAGTTCTGAATAAGACCATGGATCTGGGGCATTTGTACATAGCACTTTCATCTTGTTTGGGTTTTAACTGTCTGTTCTTTACCTTTTGATGGTGCTCGTGTGAGTTGCTGATATCTTTTTATGAAAGAGAAATATATTTGAGGATGAGGTTTTATAAGGGAAAAAAGAGGGACAGTGATAGATGGAGAGAACCAAAAGGAGCACTTGGAAAGCACAGCTTCTTATCCAAAATCCTCTGTAAATGTGACGTGACATAATCATAAGATTGTTTGTAAATTCTATCTGACCCAATGGTATAATAAAGCCCTTTAAAACTTCAGAGCAACTGGAATTTGGCAGAAGAGATCAATGATTTCTGTACAAACAACATTTAATAATACATCCAAAATAAAATTGAATTTATATGTACTGACTAAAGCACATCTCTACATACATTTCTAACCTGTATGATATATAAACCCTAAGTAAGAATTAAATCCTGGAAAAGAGAGTGAGTGGTTTGAGGGATGAAGGTGGGGAGATTGATTAATGATTTAACTCATTTTATTTCACGTTTGTGATTTTCTTTGCTTAAAGTGATCAATGTCACTAGGCAAAGAATTTCTATTTTAATGAAGAACTGGGGTTATTTGGCTTTATGTATACCTGATTTAAAGGATTCCAGCATGGCATTTCCAAACCCTACCCTACCTTATTAGCTCTTACTTCTTATTTGCAACACAATCTTGAGCAGATTTAGCTGTGTGTGTGTGTGTGTGTGTGTGTGTGTGTGTATCTGTGTCTGTGCCCATCCATACCTGTGACATTCCTTCATAAGGTGAAGGCCATGATTTTTAGTCAAGAGTCAAGGGCACATGGTAACTATTACCAATAATTCTATTTCAAACATTTTTTGTTTTAGTCTCCTGGAAGACTCTTTAAAATAGTTCAGCAATCTTTATAATTTAGAATTGTTTGTTTCAAACAATTGGGATTTCCAGTATTACTGGGCAATAATTCTGCTGGGAGTAATCGTTTTCTGCATCTGACATGTCTAGAGTCCTCATCCTTTCTCTCCCTAAAGTGGGGTTTGCCTGCCCCAAAGCCTGTGGCTGACTTCCCTCCACGATCTCCTCAAGGTCTCTTGGGCATTTGTCTCCTTTTGTTCAGGGCTGCTGAGCTATTGATGCCTCTCAAGTTACTTTGCTCAGGATTAGTCATAGCAGAGTATATGGCTCTCTGGACAACATGCATCTCTGGGCAGGGGCATTTGGAGACAAAAGCCAACACTATCCAAGGAGTCTAGAGACAGCAGAAGAGAGGACTCTGAGATGAGACTTTTACTCCATAGTAAAGGGACACAAATCTCATTTCTTATGCCATGGATCACCCACAAAGTGAGGGGCTGGCTGTACTGTGGTTTCCCGGTCTTTATCAAAAATTACAAGAATCTGGGACAGTCTATTGGAAGTTGTGAGGGGAACTAGTTAACAAGTACTATAGCTACCTCCATGGACCAAATGCCATTTATCCTGGCCCCAATTCTTCTTTTTGGAAATACAGATATGCTAAGGAAATGTGTTCTTCAAGTACTGTGAAAGATTTGTTTTGACACCTAGTTCTTTTTGTTTCCAAGGGCTCTGAGAAAGACTTCCAGCTGTGGGTGAGTTCTGGCAAGGAAAAACTTCCACTAACTGGTAAGTGTCAGGGAAAATCTAAGATGGGATTGATTAGGTTCAAAATTGTAACTCAAAGTTTCAAAGTAATGGTTGTTCTTTCTTAAGCTTCAAAATCCTTAAAAGTGAAAATCACATGTTATATTCCCTCACATGTTTATTAAATAATTACCAGGTACTGTTTCCCAGGCATTGATAACATCTCTTCATTCAGCAGCTATGATTTAGTGAGGGAGAGAAATGTAAATTTTTGTTTCTACTTCTTGTTACCTGACAAACAGAGCTGTCTTGAAAAAGTGTGATTATTTACTATTTACTTACTTATTTACTCACTTAGGTATGAAAGCAAAATGGATGGGAATTTTTTTCCCATACATTTATTTTTCATATTTCAATCTTGAATTCTAGTTCCTAACTACTAAGAAGCCTCTATTTTGTGAGAATCCTCTAAAATCCAGTTATGTCCCTGAATCTGGTTACAGATATGTATTTAACACCCCTGCCCTGTGCCCACTTTTCTCTGCATCATAAAGAAAATGAGATAATCACATTTAAACTCCTCTAGTCTTCACTGATGAAATCGCCTGCACTTTGCTGTTTCTCAGGTTTTTTCCATCACTGATCTTAAGGTTATTGATAAACAGATTGCACCTCTTCTAAAATAGTTATTAGCACAAGTTCTCTGAAAAAAAATCTTTGGATTAGCAAAATTGTTTAGTGTTTCCAGTAATGGAAGGATTTTAAAAAAAGAAAAAGAAGACAGGGTCGGTAGCAGACCTTGAAGTATAGTAATAGATGGTGATGGTGACAATAATCTCTTCTAGAAATCTTAAAGCATTCCTTCTTACATGAAATTCTTTATCCTTGGGCAGCCCGGGTGGCTCAGTGGTTTAGCACCGCCTTCAGCCCAAGGCCGGATCCTGGAGACCCGGGATCGAGTCCCACATCGGGCTCCCTGCATTGAGCCTGCTTCTCCCTCTGCCTGTGTCTCTGCCTCTCTCTCTCCCTCTCTGTGTGTCTGTCATGAATTAAAAAAAAAAGAAATTCTTTATCCTTTTAATAAACCTGTGAAGCTATAACTCTTTTTCAAATAATCTGGAAATCTAAACAACCAATTTCCTTTTTTAAAAAAAACAACCAATTTCTTTCTGCAAAATATATATTCCCAGTCTTAGACTATAGAGTCACAAAGCTCATCACTGAGATCAAAATCCCCCAGTACCACTTCCTGTTTTGAATTAATGTTGATATCTTTGTAAAAGTTGGACAGGGGCAGCCCTGGTGGCTCAGCGGTTCAGCACTGCCTTGAGCCCAGGGTGTGATCCTGGAGAGCTGGGATCGACTCCCACATTGGGCTCCCTGCATGGAGCCTGCTTCTCCCTCTGCCTGTGTCTCTGCCTCTTTCTCTCTCTCTGTTTCTCATGAATAAATAAATAAAATCTAAAAAAAATGGTTAGCAGTAAAAAGGAAAAAAGCTAAATACTTATATATGTTTTAATAAAGTGCATTAATTTAGATAAAAATGATGTAGATGAGGGAACCCTGGGTGGCGCAGCGGTTTGGCACCTGCCTTTGGCCCAGGGCGCGATCTGGGAGACCCCGGATCGAATCCCATGTCGGGCTCCCGGTGCATGGAGCCTGCTTCTCCCTCTGCCTGTGTCTCTGCCTCTCTCTCTCTCTCTGTGTGACTATCATAAATAAATAAAAACAAAAAAGAAAAAAAAATGATGTAGATGATAACTTTTTAGACTTTGAATAGCTTCACACACGAACGCAGCTCTAAGGAATCTGAAGAGCCTGTTGTTCATGATGATCCATTACAGCATTCAAAATGCATTTTTTAAACATACTCTCAATTCTCAATTGTGGATTAACTCCTGGTTATCTTGGCTTGGTTGTATTGCTGTCATAGAAGCTTCTTTTTCCTTAATGGAGGGAAGTCCCTGTGATTCTTGTGAACATTGCATTTATGACGGATGAAAAGAACAGCAAAAGCTCCTTTAGGTACATTCAATAATAAATCTGAAATGACAGAATGAGAATTTTCATTCTATTCTTAAAAAATGAAATCCATATCATTGCATAGGGTCTTTGAGAATTCTCTAGAGAGGAAAAACAATTTAAAGCATAAAAGAGCAAAACAAATCACTTGGCAGGCAATTCTGGATGGCTGTGGGTGTGGTTTTCTATTCTCTAACCATCGTTTTACAGTTTGCTTCTGGGTTTCCCACTCTGCACACCCTTCCTTCTGATCATTGCCTGGCAGGACACCCATAGAGGGAGGGCAGCAGTGGGAGGGAACCATAAAGCATAAGGGCAACACATCCCACTACTCTCGAGTAGCTCTGGCTGGAGAATTGACAAAAGGAAATGAAAAAAAATCTGTTCGACTGACATTCTGTTGGAGAGAATAGTGAAGATAGCAATTCTTTATATATATACTCCAAATATTTAAAAATTTATTAACCAAAAAATAAAAATAAAAAATAAATAAAAAATAAAAAATATTAACCACCAATGCTTATTAATATATTCACTCTGATAAGTTTGTGTGTGGACAAGCATTTCAAAGAATGAATGTAAGGCTCGACGGTGTCAAGTAATTTGCCTAAGATATATAGATCTAGTTAGTGTCAAGGCACAAACTAGAAAAACTTAAACATTCTCAGAAACACAGAAAAAGTCAGCATTGTTTAATGCACTCATGAATATATGTATTTCATGTAACATGCTTTAAATTGTTTTCTCTTCTTAAAATCTTTCCCTTGGGCACACGCTTTCTGTAAGGTGTTCCCACAAGGGTGCATATGATGCTCACTCAGGAGGCACAGCCTTCTTTATCTAGAAGTCCCAGAAAAATACCAACATATACAAATAGGGTGATGCTTACACTCGTGGTAAGGTAGGTTTGATGACAGCCATCACCATCAGCCTAAATATTCAGGTTTCTTTCCATACAGGACATGAACATCCCTATGGAATTAAAATGAGCCATCTTCCATCTACTAAACTGCTGCCAAAGGAAGCAGAGGACTCCGTCTCTCCTTCCCCTACTCAGGAGTCCCTCCTTCTGGAGCAGAAGATCACAGACATGCAAATCCATTTCATACTGAAGCCCAGGCACCCAGCCCAGAACAAGCAAGGGAGAGGTGAGCCACTTGCCTTTCTTCAAGTGCCTTCCCTTGGCTCATGTCTCCATGCTTAAACACAATTCAGACACACAGTTTATTCTTTCTGGGTGAGCTTATTGTCATCAATGAGGAGGAACAGTATAGGAAAGAATGCAAACACTACCAAAAATCAAGCTTAGAAAAATTCAAAAGTCTGACATCAAGACCCAACTCATTTCTATGAAGGTTGTTTTTCTTGTTTTAAATCTTTTGGGAAGACCATTAACTCCTGTCTTTCTCTATATCCCCAGAGCACTTTCAAGGCTGCCCTGAGCCATGCCTTGTGCTGAGTAGTATATCATATATTTAGTTTAACGAGTTGTAGGCAGCATCATTTATGTTAAAGTTGAGCAAACTGAAGCTTTAAAATGCTAAGCTTCCTCAGTGGCAGGACCAGGATGCTTCTGGTGCAGGGCTGGCACCCACATGAGTGGAGGTGGTGATGCACTCACTACATCCCAGAAAAGCCAAGTGGCCGAGTGTTCAAGGTTATTTGGTGAAATGTTCCTCATTTGTTTATCCTTCGACAACTTGGCTCATCTGCTGACTCTTAAAGAAATCAGTTATTTAAGCAATGTTAAGGTATCTTCAAAGGGAAACATTCACAGCTGAGCACTAGAAACTTTGAACTCAGCTTCTCACTGCTGGTCACCTTTTCTTTGGAAAGCTCTTCCTTCATAGGGAATGTTGAGTAATTAAAAATCATCTCTGGAAACTGGTGCATATGCATTCATAACCTCTATAAATGCATTCATAACCTCTCATTGTTTTGCTTTTCTATGATTTCTTTCAAGCCTTGTACTTGTGTGTAGGTGTATATTTACATATATGTTTGAGTGTGTGTGTGAGGAAGTGTGTTTCCACACTTCATTGTGGTTTAGTCTCTTTTCAGTAAATGTTCAACCTATTTAACCGAAAACATCATCTCTGGGTGGGTTGGTGGGGTATGACAAGAAAACACAGCCACCAGAGGGCCAGCATGTAATGACAACATCCCAAGGACCCTGACTGCAGCAAGTCATCCTTGAAGATGGCCCAGAGCAGAGGAACATAGAAGTAGGGCTCAGGCAGATTGTGTCCTGAGAAGCAGATCCTTTGGATGGTAGAACTTGAGCACTCAGAAAGCCAAAGAGGAAATCTGAGGCTGAGGGGAGACTGGCTGTGAAAGCAGAGGATTACCACACTCAGCCTGATTTGCATACCAAATCCTTCTAGCTTTTAAAATCAGATCTGACACCTGAACCCACTGTTCACTCCAGTAGAAAACACATCTACAGGTTCAGTGCCTCCTGATGCAGTGTAACCGGCAGTAACTGATGGCACAGGAAATACTGACCTTCAATCTGATCAAGTCCCAAAGTTTAACCATCAGTCTGAAGGATATGGGTAAGAACTTATCAACACCATGAGGATGCTGTTAGCCAACATCAGAACGAGGAGAGTTCTACAAATAAATGACTCAGTTTCCCTCTTCTAGCCACTACAATGAACACACTGTATAATGGCAATGGTGAAAATAAGGCTAAGTGAATTAAAATACACTAATCTCCCTTCTTCCTTAGATTCAGGCCAGAAGACCATGAAAAGCACTGTTTTCAGAGACTGGGCCTTTTGGTGGCGCGCTGGCACTTGCCAGAAAAACCACTGCAGAGTTGCACCATCTGCAAAACCACGACAACTCTTTGGGGTTTCCCTCACAGATATCTGTGATAAGGACAACTTGCCCTTCCCAATACTGGTAGGTCTCAGTTTGGTCTTTTATTACCTTCCTGAGGAGAGGGACCTTGGAGAGGCCAAGTGTTCTCATGCAAACCAACCCTTAAATGGAGAAATCATTAGACAGACCCTGGCTTTGGCTGAGAAGCTTTGCTAGTGTCATTTGATTTACCTACTGCAGAGTCATTTGGCCAATACAACAGAACGACGTTTTGTCCATTCCACTTGTTTCCACAGAGACCCATGTAGGCCTTGTTCAGATCAGTCAAAATGGACTCTGTGTGCATGAATCATCTTCACATTCTGCTATTGTCTTCCTGAACTCACAGTAGTCGCAGGTCTCCTTCAACTGAGTCTACTTAATCTAACAACTGAAAATATCTTACCTAAGCATAAAGTCTCATCCTGAGGCATATATGAATCTGCTAATTCTAAAAGAGCATGTTAAATGACAGCCACAGCGTTTGGCCTGTGTTATCTCAAATCAGTGCACTGAATTTTCAGTGTGGAAATTTACTGAGTACCCAGTACCTCTGCAACCCTGCACTAGATTTGGGAATGTTATCCTAGGTGTGAAAAAATTTACCATGTTAGTTACATGCTTGCTACTACCCCAGTCCTTGCATCACAGCCATTTTAGGGGGTAGCTGGAACTATTATCCTCCACACTTTACAAATGAATTAGCTTTCAATATAGTTCGCATGTGCCCCAGGTCACACAAATGATCAGAATGATAATAGGTTTCCGATCCCTTGGTCTATCAGACTCCAGCCCTTATTATCTTTCTACACTGCAGGGAGAGAACATGAAGATAGAGCAAAAGACAGTGAAAGACTCATGAAAGAAATGTAATCAGATAATAAGAAGAGAGCATTTGAGGTTTTGTTTTTTTTTTTTTAAAGAGGAAGGGAAATAGAGATAGTAGGAATGGAGGATACAAACACTTAAAGAGGAATCAACAAATGGGAAATGAGTATGGCAAAAAGATTTGAAAACATGGGGAAGGGCATCTATGTAAGAGAATAAGGAGCCAAAACTGGTAAAGTAGGAGACAGGCGAGGATTCCACAAAGGCCTAGAAACACAGAAGTTTGATTTAAAAGGGTAAATTCAATGAAAAAATCTGATTTAAATAAGTGATTACAAAGTTTCAGTGTATGTAAGGTGGATTTTGGGTAAAACTATAGAGAGACATTGACTAAAGAATCTAAATTGACTTTAGTCTTCCAGCTCTAAAACCGTAAACCATCCGATAGCCTAGCTCTTTCAAAAAGGAAGCAAGCTTTTGCTCTGGGCTTGGGATATGAAATGCCATATACTCTTCTTTTTTTCCTACAGGATATGCTTTCCGTGATCAATCGGAAAGGACCACTCCTGGAAGGCATCTTCAGAAAACCAGCCTGTATAAATTCATGCAGAAACCTAAAAGAGAAACTAAATTCTGGGGACAGAGTTAACTGTTACAGCAAATCTGTTCATGTGGTAGCATGTGTTTTAAAGGTGGGGAAAGTTCTAGCTTTACCACACATGGGTAACTGAAGCTGTGATTGGTGTCTTTCATTACGATTGCCCAGGAACCAACATAGGCATAACTGATTAAGAACTTGTCAAACTGGAAAACACTTCATGAAATCAAATTTAAGGAAGCTACTGTAGGAGTTAAAAGCCCCATAAATTAGAAATACTTTCTGTTATCACCATGAACAGCCTACCTGAGGACTCCATGCAAAATACTAATACTAATATGACTACTAGTAATAATAATAAATTTCAAAGTATACACTGACACATACATAATATTTACCAAAGCAAACATCTGCTTTTGATGACATCCTCACCACGCTCCTAATGAAGGCAGTTTCCAAAAGAAAAATCATATGAAAAATTTGAGAATAGGTAGGGAATTTCACAATAGTAAGCAAATGTTTACTTTATGAGGAATACAAAAAGGCTCAGTGAGGTGACCAATCATTCTTAACCATCACTGTCTCCTGTTTCTTGATGTCTTTTACTTTATAACTCATGAAGGAAGGATTTTGCCATTTGTGTCTCCTTTCACCACATCCTCGGCATCCTTTAGTTAATATTTGTGATGTCTAGCCCACCATCCAAGGTTATAATGACATGTTAACCAGCTCTTGCTACATGCCAGTTTGGATAAATCGAACTTTTGGAGTAGGTGCAACAGACAAAAGTAGTTTGGAATTCTGGAAAGTCAAGAGATCGATTCAAGAACTAGATTAATTTGGAAATTATACAGCTACATCACAGATATCCTGTTCTATTGCTAAACCGTAATGGAGAAAGATGTGAGAACTAGAATAGAGAATTTAATCCATCTACCTTGGCACTTGCTAACAGTTATCAACAAAACTAAGTTAAGGCAGTAATGATGACACTCTTAGAATCAAGGTCATATTTGGTCCTTCCTTGTCACATTTGGTCTTTTCTTGTCCCCCATTTCTTTTCTTTTAATTTTTATTATTATTATTTATGATAGTCACAGAGAGAAAGAGAGAGGCAGAGACATAGGCAGAGCTTGTCCCCCATTTCTGTTCAACTATATGAAAGATACCAATAGTCCCTGACCACTACTACATTGGACTACAGTAAAACACACCAGTAAATATATATATAGGCATCAAGAGACAGGGGAAAGAATGATGATACATTAGGTACTCAAATAGCATGATAAGTGTTGCCCTCTTGAAGGTGCACACATACAATTGATGTTTCTAGCAAGACTTAGTAGGATCCTTTCTCTTTCCGTGTTATAGGCACAGACTAGGAAGATGGTGACCACGTGTGCATAGAGTTCTTAGGCATTTCTGAAGCTTTCCCTACCTAAAGTTGACTAATCTTTGTGGAGAATCAGACTCTGCAACCTTGGCCTGAATAGTATCATGTCAAACTCTCTGGAGAATTGGCCTACACTAGAAATGAATACATCCTCAGGACCATCATGAGTTTGCCATTAGACTCTCTACTTTTGTACAGTACAGGAAAGGAAGAATGAAGCGATTATGAGAGTAGCTTTTGTAATAGTTTGCAGAAAAGCACACAAAAGTGCCATATGATAGAAGGGAGCTTTGTCCTCATTTACACTGAAGCCTAGGCTCTGCTTAGATGCTTTCATTTTTGTTGGAGAAAATCCACACACCTGCTTTTCACGTGCAAGTCAATAGAGAATCAGAGCAGAGTTCCATGTGGGTCACAGTTTGGGTATCTATGACGTAAGTAGAGACTGAACTGAAGTTTGCAACTGTTTTCTCTGTAATATTTCCAATATCTATATTGCATATGTGAGTGTGTCTGTGTGTATTTTTCTTTTATCCACATAAGGATTTTCTTGAAAATATCGAAGGAAGTTTACTTTCATCCAAACTCTATGAAAAATGGCTTGGTGTTCTTAACGAAGTGACTGAGAAGGAAAAAATAAATGCAGCCCAGAGGTAATGATGCAATAATTACTCTACTCTGGTCATGGCTCAGAATACAGCCAATATACTATTAGGAAAATATTGGCTTCCTTCTTGCCACTTTGACCACTAAAATAACATTCAATGCCAAATAGTTTCGATTCTTCTCACCAATGGAGGCCAGTTTCAGAATACAAGCATGCCTTATGGCTATTATTGTACTTCTCCTGAACTTATTAACATTGACTCCTTAGTCACTGTACAACTTCTGAATATATGAAACTGGTACACAAAGTCAGTGGCCTGAGAGATGCCAGTGCATCAACAGCCAGTGGCATAACCTAAAGTTTGTCGAATATTTAACCAGAGAGGGTTAGCTCAGAAATTGAATTTGGTAAAACACTTTTGTGTACGTTCATGCCTGGAACTCTGCTACAGCAGGTTGCATACTAGATCTAGAAAGATGTTCTCTGCTTTCCGTCTCTATACTTCCAACTGCTAAGTGCAATGACTTGCCTTATTCAAAAGTGCATCTTTCTGACTTTAGGCTTCTAACACAGCTGCCAAAAGCGAATGTTGTTCTCTTGCGATACCTTTTCGGTGTGTTATACAACATTGAGCAACAATCCTCATCCAATCAGATGACAGCTTATGATTTATCAGTGTGTATAGCCCCAAGTATTCTTTGTCCACTTAATTCCTGCAGCTTGGAATTGGAAGACAACTTCATTAAAAAGGTAGAGAGATCTCTCATATGTGTCCCCTGGGGTTTAGAATCCATGCTTTGAATCTGAAATGTGTAGTAGTAATTGCGAAGGATCAGTTCTGAAAAGTGCACATCTTCATAGGCTTTCTTGGAATGGCAGAGTTTGCTATCCTTCTCTGGTGGAATATGGGAAGGGGCGTTGTTAAAGTGGGAAACGCAGAGCAGTTGAGTCGCTTCTTTCCCATCCAGGAGATTCAATACTAGACTGACTAAACAAAAGAGAGAGAAGAGTGATATAATATGATAGAAAAGACCTGGGCTCTGGAGTTTGACAAGGCAAGGTTCAACTCTCAGCCTGATCCTGGAGGGGGGAGCTTGTAACCTTGGGCAAAGCCATGGTTTCCTCATGACACAATGGTAACAAGACCCAGCTCCTGTGGTCGTTACTGGCACATCCTAGGTGGCTCGGGCACTATGAGCACCCATGGCTCCAAACACATTGGCTTTGCTCTGAAAGTTGTGGCTCATTTAGAAAAATACTTGGCTACTCTTTTGCCTCTGTTACATCAGACAGAAACTAGTGAGATATTCCAGAACATCCTAATGAAGCCACAGATGCCTAATAAGATGACAGCTTTTCCCCAAGCTCATGCCGAGAGCCAGCATTAAGCAAAGCAAGACATGAGAAGGGACTGTGGTTAGACAGACAGACATGATTTCCCCCAGCCCTGTGAGTTTTTACTCAAAAAAAAAAGAAAAGAAAAGAAAAGAAAACATCAAAAAAAAATCCACAAGAATATCCACTTTCCAAAAACTATTCTTCCCTATTTAAGAAATGGATTTCATAGGACTTTGTCTATGCTTTTTACATTTTAATCAGTTATGATACTAAGTTACAATCCAATATTTTCTGGAAGCAAAATTTTACAAAATACATAAACTTTTAGAAGGTACATTACTTTGAAAACTATCCTAGTTTTAAAGATGTAACCTTTGGTATCACAATGTTAGGTATTAAATTAGGCAACAAATTAGGACTTTAGTCCACTGACTAGTAATATTTTAAAATCTGTACCCAAAGTACAACAAAAAGTATTACTCTTTCTTATTTTATTAGAGAACTTGGGTTTCTATATATTTTTATCAACTCTGAATTTTTCATAGAAGTCTTTCACATTTTTGGTTAGATCCAAGGTCTATAAACAAAATGTGACTTATAACTCTTCCATATGAAAAAGAGCACCCCATTGTGTTCTTTTTGCATTACAGGCTTCTCTTGTACAGTTTTTGATCGAAAATTGCCTCAAGATATTTGGAGAAGACATCACTTCTCTCTTGGGAGAGAATTCAAAGAGTTGTCATAACAATGAGAAGGCTGCAGGTACTGTGAATAGTTTAATAGGCTTAGGGAGACATGGACAGCAAGGTTCCCAAGGGTCATGGCAGATACTTAGCCCTGTTCTGGAGCCCAGAGCATCCCCAGGGCAATGATTCCCAGCTGCTCCTTCTTCTGAAGACTGGCTAGCAGGTCAAGGGAGGTTTCACACTGTTGGAGACCCAAGAAAGCATAGAAACTTCCAGATGTTTCTGGCAGTATTAGGAGATAGCATGGTATGATACAGTGTTTGGGAATTTTTTTTAACACAATTTTAAATGGATCCCACATCTATATTATATGATATATGTAGTTAAACGTATAATGCATAAGTATTAATTTCTACTTATAATATATAAATTTGCTCTGGTTGAAACCAGAGCATGCGACTTTTATTCCTGCTCCATCCTCTTTTTGATCAGTGGCTCTTGAGGCACCACAGGATTCCAGTGCTCTTTAAAATGAGTTGAAAGGAACCAGCATCATTGAGAGAAAAGGACTTGACTTGATGTCAATCATCTCTCCAGAGTACAAACTCCAGTGCCCCCATTTATCAGATATACAACCTTTGGCCAATTACTAGCTTGGTATCACTCTATTCATGCCTAAAATGCTGGATAAAAGTAATGTCTAAATCTTAGAAATGTTGTCAAGATTCAATAAGATAAGGGATGTAAAAACATTTCTAAAAAGCAAATATTAGAACTAGGAGAAGTTCCCCTGAGACTAGTGCGAGTATTATTTGAGCCTAGCTAATCACAGCTCACTGGCAACACCCCATTTTTTGTAAAACAGAGTTTAGATTCAGAACCTGGAGACACACATCATCAATCCCTCCATACTTTTGACATGTCTTAGTTTTACGACATATACCTCATTGTGTTGAGGGAAGCCTTTGGACAATCCGTGTCATCAGGAATTAAGATGAGTCTAGTGCCATGTCTGAGAATATGCTGGTGCAAGACAAGTGTTTGTTTTTCATGTCCTCAGTGACAGAAAAACAAACTGTTGAATCCAAGCCAGTGAGAGTGATAGTGATTTCCAAAAGAGCACAACTGCAGAATGCTACCAAGTCCCCATGTGGTCCATCCACCTACATGTCTACAGTTTAGTAAGTCACTGAAGACTGGAATCTCCATAATGACCCTTGACACTTCCTCTTTATCTCTTTTTCCAATGAATGAGAAATGAACCCCTTCCAAGACCCAGCTATTTCCATTTAAAGTTTTTTCCTTGGTCCCATATATTCATATTGAGGAAATCTTCCCACAAATTATCTCCTGTATCTTCAATGCCTATCATATCCTATGACATACCTTTTGAATTGTATTGTACTGTGTTGTATACTTTTATATGGATAATAAAAATCATTCCATAACTCAGTAGTTTACACAACCATTGCTTTGGTTATGATTCACATAACACTTCAGTGGAGACTCATCTGTGCAGTTCTGGTCTCAGACTGGATGTGAAAGCAGAGGATTTCCAAACTCAGCCTGATTTGGATACCAAATCCTTCTAGCTTTTAAAATCAGATCTGACAGCTGAACCCACTGTTCACTCCAGTAGAAAACAAACATCTACAGGTTCAGTGCCTCCTGTTGCATTGCAAAGACAGTAACTGATGGCACAGGAAATACTGACTTTCAATCTGATCAAGTCCCAAGGTTTAACCATCAGTGTGAAGGATATGGGCAAGAACTCAACAATGCCATGAGGATGCTGTTAGCCAACATCAGAACATGGAGAGTTCTACACAACAAATGACTCAGTTTCCCTCTTCTAGCCCTGCAATGAACACACTGTATAATGGTAATGGTGAAAATAAGGCTAAGTGAATTAAAACACACTAATCTCCCTTCTTCCTTAGATTCAGTCCAGAACACCTTGAAAAGCACTTCTTTTAGAGACTCGGCCTTTTGCCAGCTCATTGGCACTTCCCAGTACAACCAGTGCACAGCTCTACTGTCTGCAAAACCAGGACAGCTCTTTGGAGTTTCCCTTACGGATATCTTTGATAAGGACATCATGCCCTTACCAATACTGGTAGGTCTCAGTTAGGTCTTTTATTGCCTTCCTGAGGAGAGGGACCTCGGAGAGGCCAAGTGTTCTCATGCAAACCAACCCTCAAGTGGAGAAATCATTAGACAGTCCCTGGCTTTGGCTGAGAAGCTTTGCTAGTGTCATTTGATTTACCTACTGGAAAGTCATTTGGCCAATACAACAGAACGACGTTTTGTCCATTCCACTTGTTTCCACAGAGACCCATGTAGGCCTTGTTCAGATCAGTCAAAATGGACTCTGTGTGCATGAATCATCTTCACATTCTGCTATTGTCTTCCTGAACTCACAGTAGTCTCAGGTCTCCTTCAACTGAGTCTACTTAATCTAACAACTGAAAATATCTTACCTAAGCATAAAGACTCATCCTGAGGCATATATGAATCTGCTAATTCTAAAAGAGCATGTTAAATGACAGCCACAGAGTTTGGCCTGTGTTATCTCAAATCAGTGTAATGAATTGTCAGTGTGGAAATTTACTGAGTACCCAGTACCTCTGCAACCCTGCACTAGATTTGGGAATGTTATCCTAGGTGTGAAGAAATTAACCACGTTAGTTACATGCTTGCTACTTCCCCAGTCCTTGCATCACAGCAATTTTAGGGGAAGCTGGAACTATCATCCTCCACACTTTACAAATGAATTTGAAGCTTTCAGTACAGTTCGCATTTGCCCCAGGTCACACAATAGATCAGAAGCATAATAATAGGTTTCCGATCCCTTGGTCTATCAGACTCCAGCCCTTATTATCTTTCTACACTGCAGGGAGAGAACATGAAGATAGAGCAAAAGACAGTGAAGGACTCATGAAGGAAATGTAATCAGATAATAAGAAGAGAGCATTTGAGCTTTTTTTTTTTTTTAAAGAGGAAGGGAAATAGAGATAGTAGGAATGGAGGATACAATCACTTAAAGAGGAATCAACAAATGGGAAATGAGTATGGGAAAAAGATTTCCATACTTGGGGAAGAGCATCTATGTAAGGGAATAAGGAAACAAGACTGGTAAATTAGGAGACAGGCGAGGATTCCACAAAGGCCTTGAAACACGGAAGTTTGATTTAAAAGGGTAAATTCAATGAAAAAAAATCTGATTAAAATAAGTGATTACAATGTTTCAGTGTATGACTCTAAGGTGGATTTTGGGTAGAAACTATAGAGAGACATTGACTAAAGAATCTAAATCGACTTTACTCCTTCCAGCTCTAAAACCGTATACCATCACATAGCCTAGCTCTTTCAAAAAGGTAGCAAGCTTTTACTCTGGGCTTGGGATATGAAATGCCATATACTCTTCTTTTTTTCTTACAGGATATGCTTTCCTTTATCAATGAGAAAGGACCACTCACAGAAGGCATATTCAGAAAACCAGGTAGTATAAAGTCATGCGGAATCCTAAAGAAGAAACTGAATTCTGGAGACAGAGTGAGGCATTACAGCAAATCTGTTCTTGTGGTAGCATTTGTTTTAAAGGTGGGGAAAGTTCTAGCTTTATCCACACATGAGTAAGTCAAGCTGTGATTGGTGTCTTTCATTATGATTGCCCAAGGAGCGACATGGGCAAAACTGATTAAGAGCTTCTCAAACTGGAAAACACTTCATGAATTCAAAATTTAAGGAAGGTACTGTAGGAGTTAAAAGCCCCATACATTAGAAATACTTTCTGTTTTCACCACACACCACCCACCTGAAGACTTCATGCAAAATACTAATACTAATATGACTACTAGTAATAATAAGAAATTTCAAAATATACACTGACACCTACATAATGTTTACCAAAGCAAACATCTGCTTTTGATGACTTCCTCACCACACTCCTAATGAAGGCAGTTTCCAAAAGAAAACTCATATGAAACATTTGAAGATAGGTATAGAAGTTCACAATAGTAAGCACATGTTTACTTTATGAGGAATCTAAAAAAGGCTCAGTGAGGCAACCAATCATTCTTAACCATCATTGTCTCATTGTCTCCTGTTTCTTAGTGCCTTTTATAAGTCATGGAGGAAGGATTTTGCCATTTGTGTCTCCTTTCACCACATCCTAGGCATCCTTTAGTTAATATTTGAGATGTCTATCCCACCATCCAAGGTTATAACGACATGGTAACCACCTCTAGCTACATGCCTCTTTCGATAAATCTATCTTTTGGAGTAGGTGCAACAGACAAAAGTACTTTGGTATTCTGAAAATTCAGTAGATCGACTCAAGAAATAGATTAATTTGGAAATTATACAGCTACATCACAGATGTCCCATTCTATTGCTAAAATGGTAATGGAGAAAGATGTGAGAACTAGAATAGAGAATTTAATCCATCTACCTTGGCACTTGCTAACAGCTCTCAACAAAACTATGTCAAGGCAGTAATGATGACACTCTTAAAACCAAGGTCATATGTGGTCCTTCCTTGTCACATTTGGTCTTTGCTTGTCCCCCATTACTGTTTAACTATATGAAAGATAGCAATAGTCTCTGACCACTACTACACTGGGCTAGAGTAAAACACGCCAGTAAATATATATATAGGCATCAAGACACAAGGAAAAGAATGATCATCCATTAGGCACTTGAATACCATGATAAGTGTTTCCCTCTTGAAGGTGCACACATACAATTGATGTTTCTTGCAAGACTTAGTAGGGTCTTTTCTATTTCCGTGTTATAGGCACAGACTAGGAAGATGGTGACCACGTGTGCATAGAGTTCTTAGACATTTCTGAAGCTTTCCCTACCTAAAGTTGACTAATCTTTGTGGAGAATCAGACTCTGCAACCTTGGCCTGAATAGTATCATGTCAAACTCTCTGGAGAATTGGTCTACACTAGAAATGAATACATCCTCAGGACCATCATGAGTTTGCCATTAGACTCTCTACTTTTGTATAGTTCAGGAAAGGAAGAATGATGCAATTATGAGAGTAGCTTTTTTAGTAGTTTGCATAAAAGCACACAAAAGAGTAAGTTCCATATGATGGAAGGGAGCTTTGTCTTCCTTTCCAGTGAAGGCTATGCTCTGCTTTGATGCTTTCATTTTTGTCAGAGAAAATCCACAACCTGCTTTTGCATGTACAAGTCAATGGAGAGTCAAGCTGACCCCCATGTGGGTCACAGTTTGGGTATCTATGAAGGAAGTAGGAACTCAACTGAAGTTTTCAACTAAGTGTTTTCTCTGTGATATTTCCAATATATATTTTGTATTATATATGCATATATATGTGTGTGTGTGTGTTTCTGTGTATATTTGTGTGTATTTTTTTTTATCCACATAAGGATTTTCTTGAAAATATCGAAGGAAGTTTACTTTCATCGGACCTCTATGAAAAATGGCTTGGTGTTCTTGACGAAGTGACTCAGAAGGAAAAAATAAATGCTGCCCAGAGGTAATGATGCAATAATTACTCTACTCTGGTCATGGCTCAGAAATACAGCCAATATACCATTACAAAATATTGGTTTCCTTCTTGCCACTTTGACCATTAAAATAACATTCAATGCCAAATGGTTTCTTTTTTTTAATAATAAATTTATTTGTAATTGGTGTTCAATTTACCAACATACAGAGTAACACCCAGTGCTCATTCCGTCAAGTGCCCCCCTCAGTGCCCATCACCTATTCACCCCTACCTCCTGCCCTCATCCCCTTCCATCACCCCTAGTTCATTTCCCAGAGTTAGGAGTCTTTATGTTCTGTCTCCCTTTCTGATATTTCCCACACATTTCTTCTCCCTTCCCTTATATTCCCTTTCACTATTATTTATATTCCCCAAATGAATGAGAACATACAATGCCAAATGATTTCAATTCTTCTCACCCACAGAGGCCAGTTTCAGAATACAGGCATGCCTTATGGCTATTATTGCTCTTCTCCTGACCTTATTAAGTAGACTCCTTAGTCATTGTACAACTTCTGAATATATGAAACTGGTAGACAAGTCAGTGGCTTAAGAGAGATGCCAGAGCATCAACAGCCCATGGTATAACCTTAAGTTTGTCAAATATTTAACCAGAGAGGGTTAGCTCAGAAATTGAATTTGGTAAAACATTTTTGTGTATGTTCATGCCTGGAACTCTGCTACAGCAGGTTGTATACTAGATCTAGTAAGATGTTCTCTGCTTTCCGTCTCTATACTTCCAACTGCTAAGTGCAATGACTTGCCTTATTCAAAAGTGCATCTTTCTGACTTTAGGCTTCTAACACAGCTGCCAAAAGCGAATGTTGTTCTCTTGCGATACCTTTTCGGTGTGTTATACAACATTGAGCAACAATCCTCATCCAATCAGATGACAGCTTATGATTTATCAGTGTGTATAGCCCCAAGTATTCTTTGTCCACCTAATTCCTGCAACTTGGAATTGGAAGACAACTTCATTAAAAAGGTAGAGAGATCTCTCATATGTGTCTCATATGGGGTTTAGAATCCATGCTTTGAATCTGAAATGTGTAGTAGTAATTGCAAAGGATCAGTTCTGAAAAGTGCACATCTTCATTGCCTTCCTTGGAATAGCAGAGATCTTTATCCTACTCTGGTGGAATATGGGAAGGGGTGTTGTTAAATTGCGAAATATAGAGCAGTTGAGTCGCTTCTTTCCCATCCAGGAGATTCAATACTAGACTGACTAAACAAAAGAAAGAGAAGAGTGGCATAATATGATAGAAAAGACCTGGGCTCCGGAGTTTGACAAGCCGAGGTTCAACTCTCAGCCTGATCCTTGAGGGGGGAGCTTGTAACTTTGGGCAAAGCCATGGCTTCCTCATGACACAATGGTAACAAGACCCAGCTCCTGTGGTCGTTACTGGCACATCCTAGGTGATTCAGTCACTATGAGCGCCCATGGCTCCAAACACATTGGCCTTGCTCTGCAAGTTGTGGCTCATTTAGAATAATACTTGGCTACTCTTTTGCCTCTGCTACATCAGACAGAAACTAGTTAGATATTCCAGAACATCCTAATGAAGCCACAGATGCCTAATAAGATGACAGCTTTTCCCCAAGCTCATGCCGAGAGCCAGCATTAGGCAAAGCAAGACATGAGAAGGGACTGCGGTTAGACAGACCGACATGTTTTCTCTCCAGACCTGTGATTTTTACTCAAAAACAAAACAAAACATCAAAAAAAAATCCACAGGAATATCCTCTTTCCAAAAAACATTCTTCCCTCTTTAAGAAATGGATTTCATAGGATTTTGTCTATGCTTTACACATTTTAATCAGATATTATCCTAAGTTACAACCCAATATTTTCTGGAAGTAAAATTTTACACAATAAGTAAAGTTAAGAAGGTAGGTTGCTTTGAAAACTATTCTAGTTTTAAAGATGTAACCATTGGTATCACAATGTTAGGTATGAAATTAGGTGACAAATTAGGACTTTAGCCCACTGACTAGTAGAATTTTAAAATCTGTACCCAAAGTACAACAGAAAGTATCACACTAAGTTATTTTATTAGAGAACTTGGGTTTCTATATATTATTATCAACTCTGAATTGTTCATAGAAGTCTTTCACATTTTTGGTTAGATCCAAGGTCTATAAACAAAATGTGACTTATAACTCTTCCGTATAAAAAAGAGCACCCCATTGTGTTCTTTTTGCATTACAGGCTTCTCTTATACAGTTTTTGATTGAAAATTGCCTCAAGATATTTGGAGAAGACATCACTTCTCTCTTGGGAGAGAATTCAAAGAGTTGTCATAACAATGAGAAGGCTGCAGGTACTGTGAATAGTTTAATAGGCTTTAGGGAGACACAGACAGCAAGGTTGCCAGGGGTCATGGCAGATACTTAGCCCTGTTCTGGAGCCCAGAGCATCCCCAGGGCAATGATTCCCAGCTGCTCCTTCTCTGAAGGCTGGCTAGCAGGTCAGGGAGGTTTCACACTGTTGGAAACCCAAGAAAGCATAGAAACTTCAAGACATTTCTGGCAGTATTAGGAAATAGCATGGTATGATACAGTGTTTGGGGATTTTTTTAACACAATTTTAAATGGATCTCACATGTATATTATACATGTTGTTAAGCATATAATGCATAATTATTAATTTCTACTTATAATATATAAATGTGCTCTGGTTGAAACCAGAGCAGGGGGGTTTTATTACTGCTCCATCCTCTTTTTGATCAATGGCTCTTGAGGCACCACAGGATTCCGGTGCTCTTTAAAATGAGTAGAAAAGAACCAGCGTCATTGAGAGAAAAGGACTTGACTTGATGTCAAACCTAGGTATTTGTGTATTGGCGCTGGCTCTCAATTGGTCCCCATGTCTTCCATAAGGTAGCTTCTCCTCCTTTCATATGGTGGAGGAAGAGTTCCCAGAAGCAAGAGGGACTTTTCAAGAGTTAATGTGGGAGAGGACTGTGCAAAGGACCACGCCAAAGGTGGTGGTTTACAAGATGAGGAGGCATTATTTCTTAAGACCACACATCATAAAACTCACAGCAACACCAGTACACGCATATCCTTTCCTTCACTGGCTTTTCCTCCTCAGTTCTGTACACCAGCATTTCCTAAGGGGTATTCCAAGTAGGGTAGGAAGAATCTTTGAAATACTAACTCATTTATTTTACCTGAGATATTCCTTCCCTCATCCTTCTTCCTGTCTTAAGCTGCCTTAAGAGACAACTCACCTCCTCAGGGAATAGAAGCAAGAGGAGAATATGAGGAAAACGGTGCTCTTTGATGCTTATGAGTCTTAAAGACTTAGCTTTCTAGGAAACAGAAATGATTCATGGCATAGAGTAGAAGATTTATGTGGCAATCGCAAGGGGAAAAAGCCCAAAACCACTAGGTAGGTACATGGGATATCTGTACCATTTCCTGCATGGAAACCAAATGGAAGCAGAAATTCCTCACAGAACAGTGAGCTGACATGTCTAAGAACAATGGGGCCCTCTATGTCCATGCAGAGTTTCTTATACCTCAACATGGAACATGTATCTCCATCAGTCCCAGAAGAGTATGGAAGAAAAAGGAAGCCACTGGGTGTGAAAGACATGCCTCAGCAATAGGAGTACAGGCCAATTTCCCAGGACCAGAGAGCAGTCTGGACACTGCAGCGGCTATTTATATACATCAATGACACAGAGCAATCAGATAAGTGCACTTCACCATTTTACAACCTGTCTGGCACCAGAACACTCCAGAACAGACACACTCATGGGGGCAATTAAGAAAACCTAAATCTCTACCAGTCTCGGAACAGAGAACCAAACTGGACAACAAGTGAGCTATTTAGAACTACAGAACTGTACATTTCTGACTTATGCCAGTGTATAGACGGAGATTGCTATCAGTGCATATAGAATATATGATCCATGCATTGTTTTCCCTTTCCCAGAAAGGGTTCTCTCGTCAAATAGGCTTGGGAAATTCATATTTTCCTTTTGGAAGTCAAATGCACCAGTTTTTCCCAGATTTATTTGACATTATTCGACCCTTTTGAAGCGACCCCATTCATTAATGATCCTGGGAATATTTATTGCCTTGTGCCGAGTAGTATCTTATATATTTAGTTTAACTTGGTGTAGGCAGCATCATTTATGTTACAGTTGAGCAAACCAAAGCTTTAAAATGCTGAGCTTCCTAAGTGGCAGAACCAGGATGCTTCTGGTGCAGTGCTGGCCCCACATGAGTGGAGGTGCTGATGGACGTACTATATCCCAAAAAAGCCAAATTGCCCCGTGTTTAAGGTTATTTGGTGAAATGTTCCTCATCTTTTTATCCTTCGACAGCTTGTCTCATCTGTTGACTCTTAAAGCAATCGGTTATTTAAGCAATGTTAAGATATCTTCAAAGGGAAACATTCACAGCTGAGCAGTAGAAATTTGAACTCAGCTTCTCACTGCTGATCTCCTTTTCTTTGGAAAGTTCTTCCTTCAATAGGGAATGTTGAGTAATTAAAAATCATCTCTGGAAACTGGTGGTCTATCAATGCACTCCTAACCTCTTATTGTTTTGCATTTTCTATGTTTTCTTTCAAGCCTTGTACGTTTATGTAGGTGTATATACACATGTATGTTTGAGTGTGTGTGTGAGGAAGTGTGTTTCCACACTTCATTGTGGTTTAGGCTCTTTTCAGTAAATGTTAAACATATTTAACCAAAAACATCATCTCTGGGTGGGTTGGTGGGGTTGACAAGAGAACACAGACACCACCACATAGCCAGCATGTAATGACTACTTCCCAAGGACCCTGACTGCAGAAAGTCATCCTTGAAGATGGCCCAGAGCAGTGGAACCAGAGAAGTAGGGGTCAGGCAGATTGTGTCCTGAGAGGCAATTCCTTTGGATGGTAGAAACTTGAGCACTCAGAAACCCAAGGAGAGAATCTGAGGCTGAGGGGAGCCTCGCTGTGAAAGCACAGGATTAACAAACTCAGCTTGATTTGCATACCAAAAACTTATAGCTCTTAAAATCAGAAAAAAATAAAAAAATAAAATCAGATCTGATACCTGAACCCACTGATCACACCAGTAGAAAACAAACACCTACAGTTTCAGTGCCTCCAGATCAGTGTAATGGCAGTAACTGATGGCAGAGGAAATAATCACTTTGAGTCTGATCAAGTCCCTAGGTTTAACCGTCAGTCTGAAAGTTATTGGCAAGAACTCATCAATGTCATGAGGATGCTGTTAGCCAACATCAGAACATGGAGAGTTCTACACAACAAATGACTCAGTTTCCCTCTTCTAGCCTCTACAATGAACATGCTGTATAATGGCAATGGTGAAAATAAGTCTACGTGAATTAAAACACACTAATCTCCCTTCTTCCTTAGATTCTGACCAGAACACCAAGGAAAGCAGTGCTTTCACAAACTCGTCCTTTGGCCACTGTGCTGGCACTTGGCAGAACAACCAGTGCACAGCTGCACCGTCTGAAAAATCAGGACAGCTCTTTGGAGTTTCCCTCACGGATATCTTTCATAAGGACAACTTCCCCTTCCCAATACTGGTAGGTCTCAGTTTGGTCTTTTATTGCCTTCCTGAGGAGAGGGACCTCGGAGAGGCCAAGTGTCCTCATGCAAACCTACCCCAAATGGAGAAATCATTAGACAGCACCTGGCTTTGGGTGAGAAACTTGGTAGTGTCATTTGATTTACCTACTGCAGAGTCATGAGGCCAATACACTGAACGACGTTTTGTCCATTCCACTTGTTTCCACAGAGACCCATGTAGGCCTGTTCAGATCAGTCAAAATGGACTCTGTGTGCATGAATCATCTTCACATTCTGCTGTTGTCTTCCTAAACTCACAGTAGTCTCAGGTCTCTTTCAACTGAGTCTACTTAATCTAACAACTGAAAACATCTTACCTAAGCATAAAGACTCATCCTGAGGCATATATGAATCTGCTAATTCTAAAAGAGCATGTTAAATGACAGCCACAGAGTTTGGCCTGTGTTATCTCCAATCGGTGTACTGAATTGTCAGTATGGAAATTTGCAGAGTACCCAGGACCTCTGCAACCCTGCACTGGATTTGGGAATGTTATCCTAGTGGTGAAGAAATTAACCACGTTAGTTACATGCTAGCTGCTACCCCAGTCCTTGCATCACAGCAATTTTAGGGGGTAGCTAGAACTATCATCCTCCACACATTATAAATGGATTAGAAAATTTTCAGTACAGTTCGCATGTGCCCCAGGTTACACAATAGATCAGAAGCATAGTAGGTTTCTGAACTTTTGGTCCATCTGACTACAGCCCTTATATCTTTCTACACAGTAGGGAGAGGACATGAAGATAGAGCAAAGGACGTTGAAAGACTCATGAAGGGAATGTAATCAGAGAATAAGAGAGTATTTGAGCTTTTCTTTTAAAGAGGAAGGGAAATAGAGATAGTAGGAATGGAAGATACAATCACTTAAAGAGGAATCAACAAATGGGAAATGAGTATAGAAAAAGATTGCCATATATGGGGAAGAGCATCTATGGAAGGGAATAATGAGAAAAGACTGATAAAGTAGGAGACAGGTGAGGATTCCACAAGGCCTTGAAACATGGAAGTTTGATTTAAAAGGGTAAAGTCAATGAAAAAAATCTGATTTAAATAAGTGATTACAAAGTTTCAGTGTATGTAAGGTGGATTTTGGGTAAAACTATAGAGAGACATTGACTAAAGAATCTAAATTGACTTTACTTCTTGCAGCTCTAAAACTGTATACCATCCGATAGCCTAGCTCTTTCAAAAAGGAAGCAAGCTTTTGCTCTGGGCTTGGGATATGAAATGCCATATACTCTTCTTTTTTTCCTACATTATGTGCTTTCCTTATCAATCAAAAATGACCACTCACGGAAGGCATCTTCAGAAAATCAGCCAGTATAAAATCATGCAGAATCCTAAGAAAGAAACTAAATTCTGGGAACAGAGTGAACTTGGACAGTGAATCTGTTCTTCTGGTAGCATGTGTTTTAAAGGTGGGGAAAATTCTAGCTTTATCCACACATGAGTTACTCAAGCTGTGATGGTGTCTTTCATTATGATTGCCCAAGAACCAACATAGGCATAACTGATTAAGAACTTGTCAAACTGGAAAACACTTCATGAAATCAAAATTTAAGGACGGTACTGTAGAAGGTAAAAGCTCCTTACATTAGAAATACTTTCTGTTTTCACCACACACCTCCCACCTGAGGACTCCATGCAAAAGACTAATACTAATGTGACTACTATAATAATAAGAAATTTCAAAATATACATTGACACATACATAATGTTTACCAAAGAAAACATCCTGTCTCTGATGACTTCCTCACCATGCTCCTAATGAAGGCAGTTTCCAAAAGAAAAATCACATGAAAAATTTCAGAATAGATCTAGAAGTTTACAATAGTAAGCAAATGTTTACTTTATGAGGAATATAAAAAGGCTCAGTGAGGCGACCAATCATTGTTAACCATCATTGTCTCCTGTTTCTTGATGCCTTTTACTTTATAAGTCATGGAGGAAGGATTTTGCCATTTGTGTCTCCTTTCACCAGATCCTAGGTTATCCTTTTGTTAATATTTGTGATGTCTAGCCCACCATCCAAGGTTATAACGACACAGTAACCAGCTCTAGCTACATGCCTCTTTTGATAAATCTAACTTTAGGAGTAGGTGCAATGGACAAAGGTAGTTTGGAATTCTGAAAATTCAATAGATCGTCTCAAGAACTAGATTAATTTGGAAATTATACAGCTACATCACAGATATCCCATTCTATTGCTAAAATGGTAATGGAGAAAGAACTGAAAACTAGAACAAAGAATTTAATCCATCTACCTTGGCACTTGCTAACAGCTCTGAACAAAACTATATTAAGGCAGTTATTATGGCACTCTTAGAACCAAGGTCATATGTGGTCCTTCCTTGTCACATTTGGTCTTTGCTTGTCCCCCATTACTGTTTAACTATATGAAAGATAGCAATAGTCTCTGACCATTACTACACTGAGCTAGAGTAAAACACACCAGTAAATATATATATAGGCATCAAGACACAAGGAAAAGAATGATCATCCATTAGGTACTTGAATACCATGATAAGTGTTTCCCTCTTGAAGGTGCACACATACAATTGATGTTTCTTGCAAGACTTAGTAGGGTCTTTTCTATTTCCGTGTTATAGGCACAGACTAGGAAGATGGTGACCACGTGTGCATAGAGTTCTTAGACATTTCTGAAGCTTTCCCTACCTAAAGTTGACTAATCTTTGTGGAGAATCAGACTCTGCAACCTTGGCCTGAATAGTATCATGTCAAACTCTCTGGAGAATTGGTCTACACTAGAAATGAATACATCCTCAGGAACATCAGGAGTTTGCCATTAGACCATCTACTTTTGTACAGTTAAGGAAAGGAAGAATGAAGCAATGATGAGAGTAGCTTTTGTAGTAGTTTGCAAAAAAGCACACAAAAGAGTAAGTGCCATATGATAGAAGGGAGCTTTGTCTTCCTTTCCACTGAAGCGTAGGCTCTGCTTTGATGCTTTTGTTTTTGTTGGAGAAAATCCACAACCTGTTTTTGCACGTGCAATTCAATGGAGAGTATGAGGTGAACTCCGTGTGGGTCACAGTTTGGGTATCTATGAAGAAATTAGGGACTGAACTGAAGTTTTGAACTAAGTGTTTTCTCTGTGATATTTCCAATATATATTTTGTATCATATATACATATATTTGTGTGTGTGAGTCTCTACATCTGTGTGAGTGTGTCTGTTTGCATGTATTTATTTATTTTTCTAACCACATAAGGATTTTCTTGAAAATATCGAAGGAAGTTTACTTTCATCGGAACTCTATGAAAAATGGCTTGGTGTTCTTGACGAAGTGACTGAGGAGGAGAAAATAAATGCAGCCCAGAGGTAATGATGCAATAATTACTCTACTCTGGTCATGGCTCAGAAATACAGCCAATATACTATTAGGAAAATATTGGCTTCCTTCTTGCCACTTTGACCACTAAAATAACATTCAATGCCAAATAGTTTCAATTCTTCACACCCACGGAGGCCAGTTTCAGAATACAGGCATGCCTTATGGCTATTATTGCTCTTCTCCTGACCTTATTAACGTGGACTCCTTAGCCATTGTACACCTTCTGAATATATGAAAATGGTAGACAAAAGTCAGTGGCCTAAGAGAGATGCCAGAGCATCAACAGCCCATAGTATAGCCTTCAGTTTGTCAAACATTCAATTGGAGTGGGTTAGCTCAGAAATTGAATTCGGTAAAACATATTTGTATACATTCATGCCTGGAACTCTGCTACAGCAGGTTGTATACTAGTTCTAGTAAGATGTTCTCTGCTCTCCATCTCTATACTTCCAGCTGCTAAGTGCAATGGCTTGCCTTATTCAAAAGTGCATCTTTCTGACTTTAGGCTTCTAGCTCAGCTGCCAAATGTGAATGTTGTTGTCTTGCGGTACCTTTTTGGAGTGTTATACAGCATTGAGCAAGAATCCTCACCCAACCAGATAACACCTTATGATTTATCAGTGTGTATAGCCCCAAGCATTCTTTGTCCACCTAATTCTGGCAGCTTGGAATTGGAAGAGAACTTCGTAAAAAAGGTAGGGAGAGCTCTCATATGTGTCCCCTGGGGTTTAGAATCCATGCTTTGAATCTGAAATGTGTAGTAGTAAATTGGATGGATCAGTTCTGAAAAGTGCACATCTTCATAGGCTTCCTTGGAATGGCAGAGTTTGCCATCCTTCTCTGGTGGAATATGGGAAGGGGTGTTGTTATAGTGGGAAACACAGAGCAGTTGAGTCACTTCTTTCCCATCCAAGAGATTCAATACTAGACTGACTAAACAAAAGAGAGAGAAGAGTGATGTAATATGGTAGAAAAGACCTGGGCTCTAGAGTTTGACAAGGCAAGGTTCAACTCTCAGCCTGATCCTTGAGGGGGGAACTTGTAAACTTGAGCGAAGGCATGGTTTCCTCATGACACAATGGTAACAAGACCTAGCTCCTGTGGTTGTTACTGGCACATCCTAGGTGTCTCGGGCACTATGAGCACCCATGGATCCAAACACATTGCCTTTGCTCTGCAAGTTGTGGCTCATTTAGAAAAATACTTGGTTACTCTTTTGCCTCTGCTACATCAGACAGAAACTAGTGAGATATTCCAGAACATCCTAATGAAGCCACACATGCCTAATAAGATGGCAGCTTTTCCCCAAGCTCATGCCAAGAGCCAGCGTTAGGCAAAGCAAGACCTGAGAAGGGACTGCAGTTAGACAGACAGACATGTTTTCTCCCCAGCCCTGTGAGTTTTTACTCAAAAAAAAAAGAAAAGAATAGAAAAAGAAAAAGAAAAAGAAAAAGAAAAAGAAAAAGAAAACATAAAAAAAATATCCACAGGAGTATCCACATTCCAAAAAAATATTCTTCCCTATATAAGAAATGGATTTCATAGGATTTTGTCTATGCTTTATACATTTTAATCAGATATTATCCTAAGTTACAACCCAATATTTTCTGGAAGCAGAAGTTTACAAAATAAGTAAACTTTAAGAAGGTAGGTTACTTTGAAAGCTATCCTAGTTTTAAAGATGTAACCACTGGTATCACAATATTAGTTATTAAATGTCACAAATTAGGACTTTAGCCCACTGACTAGTAGTATTTTAAAATCTGTACTCAAAGTACAACAGAAAGTATCATGCTTTCTTATTTTATTAGAGAACTTGCGTTTCTATATATTTTTATCAACTCTGAATTTTTCATAGAAGTCTTTCACATTTTTGGTTAGATCCAAGGTCTATAAACAAAATGTGACTTCTAACTCTTCCATATGAAAAAGAGCACCCCATTGTGTTCTTTTTGCATTACAGGCTTCTCTTATACAATTTTTGTATGAAAATTGCCTCGGGATATTTGGAGAAGACATCACTTCTCTCTTGGGAGAGAATTCAAAGAGTTGTCATAACAATGAGAAGGCTGCAGGTACTGTGAATAGTTTAATAGGCTTTAGGGAGACACAGACAGCAAGGTTGCCAGGGGTCATGGCAGATACTTAGCCCTGTTCTGGAGCCCAGAGCATCCCCAGGGCAATGATTCCCAGCTGCTCCTTCTCTGAAGGCTGGCTAACAGGTCAAGGGAAGTTTTACACTGTTGGAGACCCAAGAAAGCATAGAAACTTCAAGACATTTCTGGCAGTATTAGGAGATAGCATGGTATGATACAGTGTTTGGGATTTTTTTAACACATTTTTAAATGGATCCCACATCTATATATATGATATATGTAGTTAAACATAAAATGCATAATTATTTATTTCTATTATAATATATAAATTTGCTCTGGTTGAAACCAGAGCACGGGACTTTTATTCCTGCTCCATCCTCTTCTTGATCAGTGGCTCTTGAGGCACCACAGGATTCCAGTGCTCTTTAAAATGAGTCGAAAAAAACCAGCATCATTGAGAGAAAAGGACTTGACTTGATGTCAAACTACCTCTCCAGAGTACAAACTCCAGTGCCCCATTTATCAGCTATACGACCTTTTGCCAATTACTCTAGCTCGGTATCACTTTATTCATGCCTAAAATGTGGATAAAAATAATGTCTAAATCTTAGAAATGTTGTCAAGATTCAATAAGATAAAGGATGTAAAACACATTTCTAGATGGCAATGAATAGAACTAGGAGAAGTTCCCCTGAGACTAGTGCGAGTATTATTGGAGCCTAGCTAATCACAGCTCATTGGCAACACCCCATTTTTTGTAAAACGGAGTTTAGATTCAGAACCTGGAGACACACATCATCAATCCCTCCATACTTTTGACATGTCTTAGTTTTACGACATATACCTCATTGTGTTGAGGGAAGCTTTTGGATAATCCGTGTCATCAGGAATTAAGATGAGTCAGTGCTGGTGTAAGACAAATGTTTGTTTTTCGTGTCATCACTGACAGAAAAACAAACTGTTGAATCCAAGCCTGTGAGAGTGATAGTGATTTCCAAAAGAGCACAACTGCAGAATGCTACCAAGTCCCCATCTGGCATGGGTCCATCCACCCACATGTCTATAGTTTAGTAAGTCACTGAAGACTGGAATCTCCATAATGACCCTTGACACTTCCTCTTTATCTCTTTTTCC